>NC_137792.1:10117267-10263924 GCF_963383645.1 Muscardinus avellanarius
CCCCCACCCAATCCCCACCCCATTCTCTCCCTATCCCTCCCTCCCATGCTTGGCTTAGTAGTTGACATCTAGTATTATGGCAATTTATCTAAAATTTAAAATGATAATCTCACATAACAGTTTCATTTGTCCGATACCAAGCTTTTGATGACTTAAAGATAACATTTCAATATTTCTTTTTGCTTTCTTTCTTACCAGAGAATATTTTTTCTATTTTTTAGGTGAGACTATCATATATTTATATATTTATTTTTCAGAAAAAAATCTATCCTAATATGGAATATGGACTCTAGATACCCACAACGATATTGAAAAAGAATAAAGCTAGAAGATATATATTTTCTGATTTCAAACCATATAAAGCTACAATAATTGAAACAGTGTAGTACTATTCTAAAGGCAGATATATAAACCATTGGAGTTAAATAAAAGCCTAGAGATAAATTCTTCCCTATATTGTCAAGTTATTTTTGACAAGGTTTCCACGAACATTTGGTGGTGGAAATATTAATCTTTTAACTAAATATTGTTAAAAAATAATAATTACATGGAAAAGAATAAAATTGGACCCTTACCTAATCCCATATACAAATATTAACTCAAAATAGATAATAGACCTAAATATAAATCTTAAGACTCTAAACTTTTAGGAGAAAATCTGGGTCATAAAACCTCACAACATTGAAATTGGCAGTGATTTCTTGGTTATGATTTCAATGGCACAGGCAACAGAGGAGTATACAAACTCCCTAAAAAATAAAAAAAATTGTATATCCAAAGACAATGTAAACAGAGTTAACAGTTACTAATAGAATGGGATAAAATATTTCCAAATGCTATATCTGAAGGTATATTAATATTCCAACTAGAAATCCTAAAAATTAACAACAATAAAGGCAAACAATACCCTTTAGAGATAGGTAAAAGACTAACATAAATAATGAATCTCCACAGATAACCAATCTTAGTTGTCTGTTGGATGGAAAACCATGTTTCTCTAGTTCTGGTGTGTGTTACCTATTTCTTCTTTGTAGTTAATCTCTTTGAGTATTTTCTCTAGTGCTGGTTTTGAAGACATAAATTCCTTCAGTTTCTGTTTGTCATGGAAGCTTCTTATTTCTCCATCTAATTTGATAGAAAGTTTTGCTGGGTAGGAAATTTTTGGCTGGAAGTTGTTTTCTTTCAGAGTTTGGAATATGTTACTCCAAGCCCTTCTGGCTCTCATGACTTGGTTTGGGAAGTCTGGAGTGATTCTAATTGGTTTGCCTCTGAATGTCACTTGGCCCTTTGCTTTTGTTGCCTTTAAGATTCTCTGCTTGGGGATAGATTTTTTCTGAAATATAAATAAATAAATGTATGATAGTTTCAACTAAAAAAAAATATTCTCTGGTAAGAAAGAAAGCAAAAAGAAATATTGAAATGTTATCTTTAAGTCATCAAAAGTTTGGTACCAGACAAATGAAACTGTTATGTGAGAATATCAATGTTAATATTGTATAAATTGCTATAATACTAGATGTCAACCAGTAAGCCAACCGTGGGAAGGAGGGATGGGGAGGGAATGGGGTGGGGATCGTGGTAGGGGCTAACTGGGCGAGATGTGCATGTATGTCTACAAAAGTATTTTCTTTATACCACTATGATGTATGAATACATTGCACCAATAAAAAATAAATTAAAAAAATATATAGGAAATAAAAGTGCTAGAGATACAGAAAAAAAAAAAAGATTCTCTGCTTGGCTTCCACATTGGTCATTTTGACAATTATGTGGCGTGGGGATCCTCTTCTCCGATCCTGTCTAAAGGGAGTTCTATAAGTTTCCTGGACCTGTGTATCGACCTCTTGCTCTATGTTTGGAAAATTTTCTGCTATTACTTCCTTGAAGAGATTGTTGATCCCTTTGGTTTCACTTTCTTTTCCCTCCTCTATTCCAATTATTCTTAGGTTAGCTCTCTTAAAATGGGCCCATATTTCTTCAATATCAGATTCCTGCTGTCGAATATTTTTTTCTAGATTAGAAACTATGCATTCATTTTTGGATTGCTCATCTTCTAAGAGCGAGATTCTGTTCTCCATGTGTTCTAATCGGTTGTTTGTGCTTTGAATTGAGGCCTTTACTTCATTAATTGCATCCTTTACCTCTTTTTGGCTCTCTCTGAGTTCTTTTCGAAGCACCTCTATTATTTCTACAGTTATTTTCCTGATTTGATCTTCTAGAAATCTCTGATTTTCTGTTTTATCGGGTTCTGATGTTGTGGGGTTGTGGGCATTTAATGCTCCAGTATTATTCCTCTTTCCCATGATTTCGGATGTTTGTGCCTTCTCTGGGTTCTTCCCTTGGGTCACTATGACTTCACTTAAGGTGTTCTGGATCTCGAGTCAGTAGTATCTCAGACCCCACTACTCCTTTACTGGGTTGTATCACAGAGTCTCCGACCCAGAGAGTCGATAGAGGCTGCTTTAGACTGTGGGGGGTGCCAGGTTGCACGTTCTCCTATGGTGTGATATCTCTGCCACCGCCACTCCCCCACTGGGTCAAGTCCCAGGGAGTACAGTAATGGGATTTCTCCTCTGTGGCCCGCAATTTTGACTCACTGTTGTTGAGTACGCAGATGTAGCTGTACTGGCCTCGCTGAATTCGGTGCTGCAGCTGCCGGTGGCAATATGGTGCCGCTGCTATGCCCTCGGCTGTGGGGCTGGTGTTTTTCTTCTTGGTTTTGATTTCCACTCTGAATCCCTGCAGAGTGTGCTGAGTTCGGCCACTGGGAGCTTTAGATCCTCTCTGCACGGAGAAATCCCGCCTAGCTGTTCCGCAGTGGCTCACCTCGGCTTGCTGTAGCCGTCCCGTGATTTCGCCGGTGCCGCCGGCAGTATGGCGCTGCTGCCGCGTCTGCCGCGTCCTCGGGCGTGAGGCTGGTTATCTCCTCTGTGGCTCTGTTCTCAGTCCGCTTTCTCTCTGGAGCCTGGTGATTTTTTTGTTTCACTGGTGATGGTGTTTTCTGGCTATGAAAGGCGCTGATTTTGTGGTAATGGAGATTGGTTGTTAGCGGGGCTCTTAAGCCCCGCTTTTCTCGGTCGCCATCTTCCCGGAAGTCTGTCGCCCATAAAAATCTTGTACACATGTTTTGTAGGAGCAAAAAAAGTGGGAACCATCCAAATATCCACAGATGAAGTATCAATGGATGAATAATAAAACTGGCAGCCGGGGCATGGTAGCTCACGCTTGTAATCCCCGCGCTTGGGAGGCGGAGACAGGAGGATCGCGCTGGTTCAGAGCCAGCCTCGCTGGCTTAAGAGACCCTGTTTCCAAATAAAAATATAAAAATAGGTCTGGGAGTGTAGCCTGGACATAGAAGATCTTTCAGAAACCCCAGTACCACCAAAATAAATACATAAATAAATAAGTAAATAAATAAATAATAAAAATAAAACTGGCGGATCATACAGTGGAATATTATTTGGCTACAGAAAGGCATGAAATACTGACTCATGCTATGACGTGGATGAACCTTAAAAATACTAGGCAGAAGGGGTAAATTCAGGGTGATTAAGCCGGGTGTGGTGGCGCACGCTTGTAATCCCTGCGCTTGGGAGGCTGAGACAGGAGGATCGCACAGGTTCGAAGCCAGCCTCAGCTACTTAGTGAGGCTCTCAGCAACTTAGTGAGACCCTGTTTCCAAATAAAATATAAAAAAGGTCTGGGAGTATAGCCCAGAGGTGGAAAGCCTCTGAGTTCCACCCCCAGTACCACAAAAAAAAAAAAAAAATTAGGGTGATTAAGTCAGGACTCTCTGTTAGCCCAGGTTCTGGAATCTTCTGACATCCAGAAAAGGGTCCTTTTACGTGTCTCTTTCCTGTCTCCCTGCTAATTGTGGAGCAAAATACCCAGGATTTGGGGATGAGAAACCTGTTCCTTTGGGGGAATGTGTACCTTGCTGCTTGCATTATGGAAAGGAATTCAGAGAATGGAATATTAGGCTCCGTTTCCACTACAGGCACTGATTCCTTTCCTCCCCCTTGTGCCTCATCATTAATATCCTAAACGCTTATTAAGCTCCAGCTGTATACTAGACACTGCTAAAAATTTGCAGTTAAGAAAACTGCCCTCAAAATTTATTCCATTGGAGGACTTCCGGGAAGATGGCGACCGAGAAAAGCGGGGCTTAAGAGCCCCGCTAACAACAAATCTCCATTACCACAAAATCAGCGCCTTTCATAGCCAGAAAACACCATCACCAGAGGAAAAAAAAATCACCAGGCTCCAGAAGGAAAGCGGACTGAGAACAGAGCCACAGAGGAGATCCTCACGCCCGAGGACGCGGCAGCAGCGCCATACTGCCGGCGGCACCGGCGAATTCACGAGACGGCTACAGCAAGCCGAGGTGAGCCACTGCGGAACAGCCAGGCAGGATTTCTTGGCGCAGAGATCACCTAAAGCTCCCAGTGGCCGAGCTCAGCGCACGCTGCAGGGATTCAGAGTGGAAATCAAAACCAAGAAGAAAAACTCCAGCCCCACAGCTGAGGGCGTAGCAGCGGCGCCATATTGCCACCGGCGGCAGCAGCAGAGAATTCACCAAGTCCAGTACAGCTACATCTGCACACTCAACAACAGTGAGTCAAATTGCGGGCCACAGAGGAGAAATCCCAGTACTGTACTCCCTGGGACTTGACCCAGTGGGAGAGGGGCGGTGGCAGAGATATCACACCATAGGAGAACGTGCAACTTGGCACCCCCCACAGTCTAAAGCAGCCTCTATCGACTCTCTGGGTCGGAGACTCTGTGATACAACCCAGTAAAGGAGTAGTGGGGTCTGAGATACTAAAGACTCGAGATCCAGAACACCTTAAGTAAAGTCATAGTGACCCAAAGGAAGAACCCAGAGAAGGCACAAACATCCGAAATCATGGGAAAGAGGAATAATACTGGAGCAATGAATGCCCACAACCCCACAACATCAGAACCCGATAAAACAGAAAATCAAAGATTTCTAGAAGATCAAATCAGGAAAATAACTGTAGAAATAATAGAGGTGCTTCGAAAAGAACTCAGAGAGAGCCAAAAAGAGATAAAGGATGCAATTAATGAAGTAAAGGCCTCAATTCAAAGCACAAACAACCGATTAGAACACATGGAGAACAGAACCTCGCTCTTAGAAGATGATCATTCCAAAATGAACGCATAGTTTCTAATCTAGGAAAAAATATCCGACAGCAGGAATCTGATATTGAAGAAATATGGGCCCATTTTAAGAGAGATAACCTAAGAATAATTGGAATAGAGGAGGGAAAAGAAAGTGAAACCAAAGGGATCAACAATTTCTTCAAGGAAGTAATAGCAGAAAATTTTCCAGACATAGAGCAAGAGGTCGATACACAGGTCCAGGAAACTTATAGAACTCCCTTTAGACAGGATCAGAGAAGAGGATCCCCACGCCACATAATTGTCAAAATGACCAATGTGGAAGCCAAGCAGAGAATCTTAAAGGCAACAAAAACAAAGGGCCAAGTGACATTCAGAGGCAAACCAATTAGAATCACTCCAGACTTCCCAAACCAAGTCATGAGAGCCAGAAGGGCTTGGAGTAACATATTCCCAATTCTGAAAGAAAACAACTTCCAGCCAAAAATTTCCTACCCAGCAAAACTTTCAAATTAGATGGAGAAATAAGAAGCTTCCATGACAAACAGAAACTGAAGGAATTTGTGTCTTCAAAACCTGCACTAAAGAAAATACTCAAAGAGATTAACTACAAAGAAGAAATAGGTAACACATATCAGAACTAGAGAAACAAGATTTTCCATCCAACAGACAACTAAGATTGGTTATCTGTGGAGATTCATTATTTATGTTAGTCTGTTACCTATCTCTAAAGGGTATTGTTTGCCTTTATTGTTGTTAATTTTTAGGATTTCTAGTTGGAATATTAATATACCTTCAGATATAGCATTTGGAAATATTTTATCCCTTTCTATTAGCAACTTTTAACTCTGTTTACATTGTCTTTGGATATACAATATTTTTTTTATTTTTTAGGGAGTTTGTATACTCTTCTGTTGCCTGTGCCATTGAAATCATAACCAAGAAATCACTACCAATTTCAATGTTGTGAGGTTTTATGACCCATATTTTCTCCTAAAAGTTTAGAGTCTTAAGATTTATATTTAGGTCTTTTATCTATTTTGAGTTAATATTTGTATATGGGATTAGGTAAGGGTCCAATTTTATTCTTTTCCATGTAATTATTATTTTTCAACAACATTTAGTTAAAAGATTATTATTTCCACCACCAAATGTTCGTGGAAACCTTGTCAAAAATAACTTGACAATATAGGGAAGAATTTATCTCTAGGCTTTTATTTAACTCCAATGGTTTATATATCTGCCTTTAGAATAGTACTACACTTTTTCAATTATTGTAGCTTTATATGGTTTGAAATCAGAAAATATATATCTTCTAGCTTTGTTCATTTTCAATATCGTTGTGGGTACCTAGAGTCCATATTCCATATTAGGATAGATTTTTTTCTGAAAAATAAATATATAAATATATGATAGTTTCACCTGAAAAAATAGAAAAAAAAATATTCTCTGGTAAGAAAGAAAGCAAAAAGAAATATTGAAATGTTATCTTTAAGTCATCAAAAGCTTGGTATCAGACAAATGAAACTGTTATGTGAGAATATCATTTTTAATTTTGGATAAATTGCTATAATACTAGATGTCAACCACTAAGCCAAGCATGGGAGGGAGGGATAGGGAGAGAATGGGGTGGGGTTTGGGTGGGGGCTGACTGGGCATTGTGTGCATGTATGTCTACAAAAGTATGTATCCCACTATGATGTATGAATACAGTGCACCAATAAAAAAAAATTAATGAGCAAAAAAAAAAAAATACTAGGCAAAGTGAAACAAGCCAGTCACAAATGATTACATCTGAATGCATTTATGAAATGTCCAGAATAGACAAATCCATGTGAGGGATTGAGGGAGGGTCAATGAGTAACTGCTGATAGGTACAAAATTTATTTTTTTTTAAAGAAAGGCAGACTGCCATGTACAGCGCCTCATTTGGAGGTGCCTGGAGTCTTGGAAGCTTGACTACCCTACGTTCTCCTACAAATGGACCTTGATAGCTTGTTCGGAGGTTCTAGCAGGGGAGCGCAGCTACTCATATACCCTTGACCAGAGACCGGTCCTCCTCTATTCGGAGAAGGTCGTCCTCTTCATCCGAGTGCACAGCTTCAGGAGGGAGGCACATGGAGCAGTGAGGGAGGAAGGGGACACCCGCCTAGCCAGACAGATCAGCCGAATCAACCCTAGTGATCAATGGGGTGACAGATGACGCAGCCAGATCTCCCTCACATCCAGGTACAAAATTTATTTTTAGAGTGATGGGAATGTTCTAGAATCAGTGGCAATGAGGCAGGACCCACAGCTTTGTCCTTAAAACCATTGCTGACTGAAAGCAAAAGCAAATTCAAAAGAATAAAGCTTCTTCACAGTTTCTCCCTCACATGTAAGCAAACAGTTTAAGAGATAAGAGAGCACAAGGCTCACTTTAATAAAAACAAAGCAGAGTCACCCTAGACAGCTCATGGTTTCCCAGAACAGGCCCTCTCTCAAATAAAAAATAAATAAAAAGCAGTGATAAAAAGAAAACCAAGATAATGAATAATTGGTCTGCTTCTGTCAATCATACTTACACTAGAAAATGTACATCTCATGCATACCCTTTTCCTCCCTACATTAGATGATTAGATGCATAAAAAAGCTCATACGTTCAATGTTCAGACCAGAAGCACTGCTTGCTGAGCCTTCACTAGTAAATCAAGAAATCTGTTTCCAGCTCCTGTCTTTGTCTCCTGACTTCAAGGACCTAGTTTTCCTTCAACAGTAATGGTTTCACATTTTGTGAACATACTAAAAAATCAGTGAATTGTAGACATTAAACAGGTGAAATTTGTAGTATTTGCATATCTCAACTTTAAAAGCTTAGATTTGATGTGAATCCATTTATATAACATTCTTAAAGTAATCATATAGTGATAAAGAACAGATTAGTGAACAGGCACAGTGGTACTTGCCCATCATCCCAGTACTTGGGAGGCTGAGACAGGAGGATTGCAGGTTTGAGGCCAGCCCTAGCAACCTATCAAGACCCTCAGCAACCTAGTGAGACTCTGCTTCAAAATAAAAACATAAAAAGGGCTGGGAGGTGTATCATTGAGGTAAAGCACACCTGAATTTAATCCCTAGTACCACAAAAATATTTTAATTAAAAAACAACAGATTAATGGTAGATAAGGGTTAGAGTGAAGGAAGGATATAACTATACATGTTACAGAATTATTAGAATGATCCAAGGTGTGTGTGTGTGTGTGTGTGTGTGTGTGTGTGTGTGTGTGTGTGTGTGTGTAAAAGAGAGAGAAGAATGAACTCTGGTGAAATTGGAATCCTCTAGGTTAGCAACTCAGGTCAGGGAACTTCTCCACCACCAACCACTCTCTATCAACCCATTCTGTTGCTCTTTTACCTTCTCTGGTAAGGAGAGAAGACCTCCTATTTTGTGTCTTATCCACCCCCCTCCATGCATCATCCCTCTAGCTGGTCTGCAGAGCCCTTTCCCCATGCAAGAATTGCTTTGTTCTTTCCCTAAGTGTCATAGTTAGATATGGAATGTTCCCTAAACAGCTCATTTCTTAATATTCAGGATCCATGTAGTTAAGTCATAAGACTTGTAATCTCAGCAGTGGACAAATCCAGTTGGTGGCCTAAGCTGCTAACATGTGGCTAGAGAAGGTGGGTCCCTGAGGGTGCAGCCTTGGGGATTATATATGGCTCCTCCTCCCCTTACTCTTTCATGCTTCCAGTCTCCGTGATGTAAGGAGCAAAGCCTTGTGCTTTCCCTCTCTCGGCTTCCCACCATCATACCCTGAGATCTGCAGTCCTTGGCCTCACATGGATTGAATCCTGAAACCATGAGCTAATACAACTTTCTTCCTCTAAGATATGTGGTCAGGTCTTGGGATTGTAGCTGTTAAAATGCTGATTAATACACCAAGGAGTGGGCATGAGGTGCATACTTGTAATCCCAGTATTTGGGAGGCTGAGACAGGAGGATTACAGTTTGCAGGCAGCCTAAGCTACTCAGTGAGGGCCTCTGCAACTCAGTGAGACCCTGTTTCAAAATAAAGAATAAAAAATAGGGCTGGGGTATAGCTTGAAGGTAGAATGACTCTGGGTTCCATCCCCAATACTGCAAAAAAAAAAATACACCAAAGATCTACTTTAGTACTTGCAATAAAATCATATATTCAGCAGCCAAAAGCCAGGGTACCCAATGTATTTGAGGAATGTGCTTTCTCCTTCAAACAATAGAGGTTGGGGAGACTTCCAGGAAGATGGCAACTGAGAAAAGCAGCATTTACGAGTCCCACTAACAATTCATCTCTATTACCACAAAATCAGCACCTTTCATGGCCAGAAAATACCATCAGCAGAGAAATAAAAATGGTAAATACAAGGTACAGAGAAAAAGAGGGCTGGAAGAACAACCAGACACCAGAAAAGAAACCCGCCTACAGTGCTGCGGCCGGAGCCACGGCGCGGAGCCAGGCCAGCGCCATCTTCCCTCACAGCACCGGGTTCCAGAAAGGAAAAAGACTCAGAACTGAGCTCAAAACCAGAGAGGAGATACGCTAGCCTCACGGTTGAGGATGCAGCAGCAACGCCATACTGCCTGCAGCAGCGGCAAATTCATCTAAAGCTCCCAGGAGCTGGGCTCTGCACACCCTGCAGGGACTCAGAGCAGCTCAAAACCAGAGAAGAAATACGCCAGCCTCACGGCCGAGGCTGTGACAGCAGCGCCATATTGCCAGTGGTGGCAGCAGCGAGTTCACTGAGTCCACTACAGCTCCATCAGCACACTCAACAACTGTGAGTCAAATTGTGGCCCGTAGAGGAGAAATATCAGTACTGGACTCCAAGGGACTTGAGCAGATAGTCTCCCTGGGTCGGTTATTTTTGCAGTCCAATCCAGTGGGGGAGTGGCGGTGGCAGAGATATCACACCACAGGTGCAGCTCCCTGTGGGAGAATGCACAGCCTGGCATCCCCCTGGTCTAGAGCAGCCTCTATTGACTCCCTGGGTCTGAGATTTTGCGAAACAAACCAGTAAAGGAGTTGTGGTGACTGAGATACCACAGACCGAGATCCAGAGCACCTTAAGTGAAGTCATAGTGACCCAGGGAAGAACCCAGAGAAGGAACAAACTTCCGAAATCATGGGAAAGAGAAATAACAATGGACCAAAGAATGCCCACAACCCCACAACATCAGAATCTGAAAACACAGAAATTCAGAGATTTCTAGAAGATCAAATCAGGAAAATAACTGTAGAAATAATAGAGGACTTTCAAAAAGAATTCAGAGAGAGTCAAAAAGAGATAAAGGATGCAATCATTGAAGTAAAGGCCTCAATTCAAGGTATAAACAACAGATTAGACCACATGGAGAATAGAATCTCGCTCCTAGAAGATGATCACTCCAAAAATGAACACATAGTCTCTAATTTAGAAAAAAAAAATCCAGCAGCAGAAATTTGACATTGACGAAATGTAGGCCTATTATAAAAGAGTTAACCTAAGAATAACTGGAATAGAGGAGGGAAAAGAAGGTGAAACCAAAGGGATCAATAATCTCTTCAAGGAAGTAATAGCAGAAAATTTTCCAAACATAGAGCAAGAAGTCGATACACAGGTCCAGGAAACTTATAGAACTCCCTTTAGACAGGATCGGAGAAGAGGATCCCCACACCACATAATTGTCAAAATGACTAATGTGGAAGCCAAGGAAAGAATCTTAAAGGCAACAAAAAGAAAAGGACAAGTGACATTCAGAGGCAAACCAATTAGAATCACTCCAGACTTCCCAAAACAAGTCATGAGAGCCAGAAGTGTGTGGAGTAACATATACCAAACTCTGAAAGAAAAATCTTCCAGCCAAAATTCTCCTACCCAGCAAAACTATCTATCAAACTAGATGGGGAAATAAGAAGCTACCATGACAAACAGAAACTGAAGGAATTTATGCCTTCAAAACCAGCGCTAGATGCCGGGCGTGGTGGCGCACGCTTGTAATCCCCGCGCTTGGGAGGCGGAGACAGGAGGATCGCGCAGGTTCGAAGCCAGCCGTGCTGGCGTAAGAGACCCTGTTTCAAAAATATAAAATAGGTCTGGGAGTGTAGCCCGGAGGAAGGAGGGCTTCCAGGAACCCCAGTACCACCAAAAAAAAAAAAAAAAAACCAGCGCTAGAGAAAATACTCAAGGTGATTAACTGCAAAGAAGAAATAGGCAATACACGCCAGAACCAAAGAAACAAGAATTCCCATCCAGCAGACAACTAAGCAAAGAAGAATAAACAGTATCTCAAACAGAAATAAGATCTTAACATGTTGGGAATTAAAAATTATCTCTCTATAATCACACTGAATGGAAACGGCCTCAACTCCCCAACAAAAAGACATAAAGTGGAAAAATGGATTAAAAAACAGAATCCATCCATCTGCTGCTTACAAGAAACACACCTTACAAGTAAAGATAGGAACAAACTCAAGATAAAGGCCTGGAGCAAGGTAATTCATGCTAATGGAACTCAAAGACAAGCAGGAGTAGCAACTATGATATCAGACAAGTTAGACTTCAAACACAAACTTATTAGAAGAGACAAAGAAGGTCATATTTTACTGGTAAAAGGAATAATCCAGCAAGAGCAAATAACAATAATCAACATCTATGCCCCAAACATAGGTGCAGTTACTTTCATAAATCAAACTATTTGTGACATGAAGTCACACATAAATCCCAACACAATAATACTGGGAGACTTCAACACACCTCTCACAACACTAGGCAGATCTTCCAGACAAAGGGTCAGTAAATATGCCTCAGAACTAAAGAACATCATTAACCAAATGGACCTGTTGGACATATATAGAATATTTCACCCAACTACAGCAGAGTTTACATTTTTCTCAGCTGCTCACGGAACCTTCTCCAAAATTGTTCACATCCTGGGACACAAAATGAGCACTAGCAAATTTAAAAAATGTTACATACTTCCCTGTGTCATTTCAGAATGAAACTAGAAATCAACTATAAGAAGACCCAGAGAAACAACATAAACATGTGGAGACTGAACACCACACTTCTGAATGAAAAATAGGTCATAAAAATTGTAAGAGGTGAAATCAAGAAATTTCTAGAAACAAATGAAAATAAAGATACAACATATCAAAACCTCTGGGACACTTTGAAGGCAGTATTAAGATGAAAATTTATAGCACTGAGCGCTCACATAAGAAAAACAGAAAATCTTCAAATAAATAACCTAACTATACCTCTAAGCCCTTGAAAAGCAGGAAGAATCGAACACCAAAGTCAGCAGAAGACAGGAAATTATTAAAATTAGAGCAGAAGTTAACGAAATAGAGAAAAAATACAGAAAATCAACAAAACCTAAAGCTGGTTTCTTGAAAAAAAATTAGATAGATAAACCACTAGCCAACCTAATTAAAAAAAAAGAATCAACCCAAATTATGAAGATAAGGGATGAAAAAGGAGAAATTACTACTGACAGTGTAGTAATCCAGAGGATTATCAGAAACTACTTTGAAAAACTATACTCCAACAAAATGAAAAATCTGGAGGAAATCGACAACTTCCTAGATAAATACAACCTTCCTAAACTGAGTCAAGAAGATATAGAACACTTAAACCAACCAATAACAATGAAAGAGATTGAAACAGCAATAAAGAGCTTACCATCAAAGAAAAACCCAGGACCAGATGGTTTCCCGAGTGAATTCTATAAAACCTTTATAGAAGAGCTAACCCCAATACTACTCAAACTATTTCATGAAATAGGAAAACCTGGGACTCTCCCAAATACATTCTATGAAGCCAACATCACACTAATACCCAAACCGAATAAAGACAGTTCAAGGAAGGAAAACTACAGGCCTATATCTCTGATGAACTTGGATGCAAAACTATTAAACAAAATACTAGCAACACGCATTCAAAACCACATCAAGAAAATCATTCACCATGACCAGGTAGGGTTCATCCCAGGGATGCAAGGCTGGTTCAACATATGAAAATCAATTCAAGTAATTCACCATATAAACAGAACCAAGGACAAAAAAATCACATTATCATTTCAATAGACGCTGAAAAAGCATTTGATAAAATTCAACATCCATTTATGATAAAAACACTGCAGAGAATTGGAATAGAAGGAACATATCTCAACATTATTAAGGCAATCTACAATAAGCCCACTGCCAACATCATATTAAATGGGGAAAAACTTCAAGAATTCCCCCTAAACCTGGAATGAGACAAGGATGTCCACTATCACCACTTCTCTTCAATATAGTACTAGAAACTCTAGCCAGAACAATAAGGCAAGAAGAGGAAATCAGAGGAGTACAAATAGGAAAAGAAGAACTCAAACTTTCACTATTTGCAGATGACATGATACTATATTTAGAAAACCCAACAAACTCAACCAAAAGGCTTATAGAACTGATAAAAAAAATCAGCAAAGTATCTGGATACAAAATCAATCTTAAAAAATCAGAAGCTTTCCTGTACACCAACCATAAATCCACTGAAAAAGAAATTCAGAAAACACTTCCACTCAGGATCTCCCACAAAAAATAAAATAATTAGGAATAAACTTGACCAAGGAGGTAAAAAAAAAAACAACCAATAACAATGAAAATTATAAAACAATGTCTACAAGGAAATTTATAAAACACTTAAAAAAGAAATTGAAGAAGATCTTAGAAGATGGAAGGATCTTCCATGTTCATGAATTGGCAGAATAAATATCATTAAAAAGGCCGTCCTTCCAAAAGCGATCTACAGATTTAATGCAATGCCCATTAAACTACCAAGATCGTTCCTCACAGACTTAGAAAAATCAGTCCTTAAATTTATCTAGAATAACAAAAAGCCCAGAATAGCCAACGTAGTTCTCAGCAACAAAAACCATGCAGGAGGAATCACAATACCTGACTTTAAACTATACTACAAAGCCATTGTAATAAAAACAGCATGGTACTGGCACAAAAACAGACACATAGACCAATGGAACAGAATAGAAGACTCAGAAACGAGTCCACACACTTTCAGCCAATTGATTTTTGACAAAGGCGCCAAAAACATACACTGGAAAAAGATAGCCTCTTCAACAAATGGTGTTGGCAAAACTGGTTAGCCATATGCAGAAAAGTGGAAATTAATCCCACTTTCTCACCCTGTACAAAAGTCAATTCAAGATGGATCAAAGACTTGGAAATCAAACCAGAGACCTTGAAGCTCCTTGAAGAGGGCATATGTCCAACACTGCAACACATAGGCACAGATAAACACTTTCTCAACAAGACCCCAAAAGCACAACAAATGAAAGGGCAAATCAATACGTGGGATTGCATGAAACTGAAGAGCTTCTGTTCAGCAAAGGAAACTATCAAGAATCTCAATCAAGAGCCAACAGAATGGGAGAAGATTTTTGCCACCTATACCACCGATAGAGGACTAATAGCTAGAATATACAGAGAACTCAAGAAACTCAACACTAAGAAAACAAAGCATCCAATAACAAAATGGGAAAATAGACACTTCACAAAAGAAGAAATTCAAATGCCCAATAAATGCATGAAAAAATGTTCAACACCACTGACAATCAGAGAGATGCAAATCAAAACTACCCTGAGATTCCACCTAACTCCAACTAGAATGGCAATCATTCAAAACACAAACAACAACAGATGCTGGCGAGGATGTGGAGAAGTGGGAACTCTAAGACACTGTTGGTGGGATTGCAAATTAGTGCAACCACTTTGGAAAACAGTATGGAGAATCCTCAGAAGAATGGGAACAAATCTACCATTTGATCCGGCAATACCACTTCTGGGTATCTACCCAAAAGAAAACAAACCAAACTACCAAACTAATGCATGTATATCTATGTTCATAGCTGTGCAATTCATCATAGCCAAACTATGGAACCAGCCAAGATGTCCATCAACAGATGAATGGATTACAAAACTGAGGGATATGTACACAATGGAATTTTACTCAGCCATTAAAAAAACCTCAATTACATCATTTTCAGGGAAATGGATGGAACTGGAGGACATTATGCTAAGTGAGATTAGTCAGTCACAAAAAATAAGAAATCAGATGCTTTCCCTAATATGTGAGAGTTAGGGAGAAATGGGACATAGGAGGAACTCTAGATGAAGAAGGAAATCCTATAGAGGAGCAAACAAGACAACCTAAATGAGGAGATGGGAGGGGGGGAAAAGGAAAATCTCTAAAACACGCAATGTACTTAAATATATCGAAGTCAACCACTGAGCCAAGCAAGGGAAGGAGGAATGGGGAGGTAATGGGGTGGGAATTGAGTAGGAGTTAAATCAGTGATGTGTACATGTATGTACACACAAGTTTTTTTTACCCCAATATGATGTATGAAGACAATGCACCAATAAAAAAATTAGAAAAAAAGACCTTGGGTTTTGATGAGTACAATTTGTTTATTTGTATGAATAATATAGTCAACATAATGCTATTGTGTTGAGTTTTCAGAGCTTGGACCATACCAGGTTTTGCTAAAGTAATTCCTTTCTGACAACAAGGGTTACACATGTGCATGTGTGCACATGTATGTGAGAGTGTGTGTGTGTTTGTGTGTATAAATACAACAGGATTAAACATAAGAGTGTTACATGCTTTAATATTGGAAAGGAAGGTTATGACTTTGTTCATTACCCAAATGCCCTTGCTCTGAGCCAACCTCTATTCTTTGGTTTTTTTTTTAATTTTTTATTGGTGCATTGTATTCATACATCATATTGGGGTAAAAAACTTGTGTGTATATACATGTACACATCACTGATTTAACCCCTACCCAATTCCCACCCCATTCCCTCCCCAACCCCCCTTCCCTTGCTTGGCTTAGTGGTTAATTCGATATGTTTAAGTACATTGTGTGTTTGAGAGACTTTCCTCAAACCACAAAAAAACTCAAAAAAATTGAGTTTTTTTTAATGGCTGAGTAAAATTCCATTTGTACATATTCCACAGTTTTGTAATCCATTCATCTGTTGATGGACATCTTGGCTGGTTCCATAGTTTAAAACCCAAGGTCTTAAACTAGATATGGTAGCATGCAACTGTAAACCCAGTACTTGGGAGGTTGAGATATGAGGATCACAGGTTCCAGGCCTGCCTCAGCCATTTAATAAGGCCCTGTTTCAAAATAAAAAACAAAATAGATCTGCGGGTATAGTTCAAAGGTAGAATTCCCCTGGGTTCAATCCACGGTACCACACAATAAATAAATAGTAAAAACTGGTATTGTCAATGAGTAAAAAATAACCCAGGAGAGTCTGATCCATTCAATATGATAACATCAAATCAATGAGTAGCTGTATTAAATTACATTTGACAATTATATATATATATATATATATATATATATATATAATTCTTTTTTCAGAGGAATCCATTTCAATTTTAACTGAAATACACATTTACATAAGCAAGAAAAAGCCAGACACCCCCCCAAAATAAACATTTTCTTTGTTCCCTTTTGTTATTCCAAGAAGTGCCAAGTTATTGATGTCTACCCAGATACTGATTTTGATATGCTTTGGAGGAATTGGAACAAAAACGTTTAAAAAAAAAACATTCACTATTACTTCAGTTTCCACATTGGAGTGGAGAAAACTGGAAATTGCTTACCTTTGCAGGTTCACAAGGATTAGCCATCCTGCATACAAATTTATATTTACTTTAAAATATGGTTGGAAAATAATATCACTATAATCAGTTGTGATTCACTGTATGCTCACGTCCCTATAGGACCCAACTGGAGAGTAATTTTGTACCAATTTATGTTGCTGCACAAACACAAACACAGGAAAGAATAGCTTGGGGACTTGGTTGGCTTCACAATACAAAATAAAAGCTGCTCTTTTCATTTAAAACCCTTTAGTTACCTTTTCCTCCATTTCCTTTTACCTTACAAACAGCTTCTTTTCTTGTTTCGTGGTTGTTTTCCATTCCACTGATGGAAAAGGAAAGCAACTACGTAATTCTTAGTCAGATCTAGACCCTGTCGATGACACTGCCACCTTCGTTTTACAGTTAGGGGGTTGAGCTTCATGTAACATAAATTCTGTGGTTTCTGTCCTCTGTGAGCCATAGTAAAATATTCGTTTTTACATTTAAGTGTAAACATGTTTCTGTATGTGCATACAAACCACAGGAGAAGCCGGGCGTGGTGGCGCACGCTTGTAATCCCCGCGCTTGGGAGGCGGAGACAGGAGGATCGCGCAGGTTCGAAGCCAGCCCCGCGCGCTGGCTTAGGAGATACCCTGTTTCCAAATAAAAATGTAAAAATAGGTCTGGGAGTGTAGCCCAGAGGTAGAAGGGCTTCCAGGAACCCCAGTACCACCACCAAAAAAAAAAAAAAAACCCACAGGAGAACCTGGGAGATAACTTAAGTGATCATTGTTTTTTAACTGAAATCTCCTCTATAGACTGTTAGTTCTAACTTAAAAAATAATATTAAGCTGGGTGTGATGGCGCATACCTGTAATCCCAGTACTTGGGAGGCTTAGACAGGAGAATTGCAGGTTCACGATCAGCCTCAACAACTTATGAAGACCCTTAGCAACCTAGTGAGATCCTGTTTCCAAAACAAAAAATTAAAAATGGTTTGGGTTGCATCTCAGAGGTAGAATGTCCCTGGGTTCAGTCTCCTGTGATAATGATCATAGCTTGATTCCTGACCCATAAAAACTCCAACATAATAAATATTCTTTTAAACCACTGAATTTGGGGCAACCTTGCACTATTAGGCATTATTAAGATGAGAAAGTTGGACTGAATGTTACTTTTAGAAATAATTGAAACTGTAGTTTGCTAGGTCAAATATGTTTAGAAAAAAGGCCCAAATACTACCTGGAATCAATATCATCTATTAGCTGACCCAACAATCATTTCCTAATCCCTTGTTGTTTTTAAATTCAAGACACTAGAAA
Organism: Muscardinus avellanarius; assembly: GCF_963383645.1. Taxonomy (NCBI): domain Eukaryota; kingdom Metazoa; phylum Chordata; class Mammalia; order Rodentia; family Gliridae; genus Muscardinus; species Muscardinus avellanarius. The sequence continues at coordinate 10,135,390 of NC_137792.1, forward strand.
CACCACTCATTTTTCCCCAGTCTCCATTGCCACCAGTGGTAACCACATAATACAATGGTGGGCAGTGAGAGAGAAACAGGAATTTGCTTAAAGGGCATGGAAAGATTTTGCTTTCCTAATAAATATACAATAAGCACATATGGTTGCCACCACTCTCCTTCCCATTGTGTGTGTGTGTGTGTGTGTGTGTGTGTGTGTGTGTGTGTGTGTTGCCAGATACTGAACCCAGGGGTATTCTAACTCTGAGCTATACCCAAGCCCTATTTTATTTTTTATTTTGAAACAGGATCTAAGTTGCTAAGGCTGGCGATGAACCTGAGCTGCTCCTGTCTCAGACTCCTAAGTACTGGGATTACAGGTATATACACCTCACCTCGTTGCTTCCCATTTTTTTCTGCCCAATGCTGCAGCTACTATCTTGTAGCCAAAAGGAAAAGATCTAGATACTCGAGATACGCTGGCCTTAACATAACTGAACAACCAAATCAATGCCAAGAACTTTCTGTCTCCAAGATACAGACTCTAAGTCATAAAAGTTGTGCTTTCTATTACTTATAGTCAAATTCAATTGTAATTAACACTACTGGAAGTAATTTCTTTCAAAAGAAGTAAGGAAGCAAGATTCCAAAACATTCTCTGAATTCCACGACATAGTGAGACATATTTTGTGAACATTAATACCAACAACAATAACAAAAATCTCTTCCTGTATTCCTAAACAGTAGGCAATAGTATGTTAATGATACTTAACATTTCCTGAATGTTTACCAAGTGTCAAGCTCTGTTCTAAGTGCTTTACAAGTATTAATTAATTTCATCTTCACAGGAATTCCTCAAAGGCAATACTGTTGTTTTCTCCATTTTGCAGCTGAGGAAACTGAGGCACAGAGATATTAAGGAAATTTGCAAGGATTTACAATAATTAAATGGCAGAGATGATGTTTAAGCCAAGATCAATTGATTTCCATCCCTATCAATTTACTTCCTTATCAAACATTATCAAATAAAGCAATGAACATAAGAAAAATAACTATCTGTGCCCCTCATAATTCATAGGATCCTCCATTCTAAGTTTTTAATATCCTTGAAAGGATATATATATATATATATATATATATATATATATATATATATATATTGCATATAACCAGCAGTGGAGAACTGGGCTGAGCAATAGGATAAAATGTACTAGAGGGGGAAAAAAGGATCTCATCAAAGTAGAAGGAAGAACATTAGGGTAGAGAAAAGGGGATAGGAAGAGGATGGTTAAGTGGAGGCACTGGGGAGTGAAATTGATCCAGTTTATTATATGCAAGTATAAAAATACCACAGGGAAGCTTATTCTGTATAAATAATATGCAACAATAAAAATAAAAAGAAAAACTGAAAAAAGGAAATTGATGAAGAGGAAACCAGACATTATTATCACCATCATCTCTAATATTTGAGTGCCTGCCTTAGCCTACATACCGCACCAGTATATTCTATATCACCTTTATATATAAAACGTTTAGGTATGATTCAGCTCCAACCAATAAAGACACAAGTATCTGTCTATTAAGAGAAAATCAAAGCCACCCTCAGGTGAACCTCGGGGAAATGTATCCAGTGCCCTTTAATAGAAAGAAGAAAAATGAAGTAGCTATGATTTATTGAACATTTGCTCTGTGCCCGACACTGAACTTAATGCTTTGTAAGCATTATATCCTTTAATCTTCACATGATTTGAAGAAGTAAGTCCCATCATTAGCCTTTGATCCCCTCTGTCTCTCCACTTGCCTGGGAGGTGGGGGGATATAAAGGCTGGAAGTAGCAAGATAAAATGTCTCCAAGCCCCAGCCCCATCTATACTCTATACATCAAATGACAGGAATAGGAGTAGCTATACAGACACCACTTACACCATCTCCCAAGCCCCACTTTCCATAGGGGTGATGCACTGAAGGTCAGTCGATGCCTGAATATGTTTACAGGAGGGGAAATCCAAAGATACATTATCTTTAGCATCCTGGAGAGCAAGCATATCTGCCCTCTGCTCTGGGGAATTGGAGTCAGTCTCTATCTATCATCTCTCTCTCTCTCTCTCTCTCTCTCTCTCTATATATATATATATATATATATATATATATATATATATATCCTCTATCTACTTCTATCTCTCTTTATCTCCTTCTCCCTATCTCTCTCCCTCTCCCTCTCCCCTAATGCATTTATTATTCAAGTATCCTTGAAAAGATAGTTTTGAACACAAATCTCCTAATATATTTTCTCCAATGTGCAGACATGCGAGATATCCACAAAGGATTGTCTCTCAACAAATGATCCAGAAATGTTTTCACAGGGTCATTTTAGCAGTTCCAGGTAAGTATAAATGTAGGAAATGGACTAAGATTTGTACATTTGTCTAAGCTACAAATGACCTAGCCATTTTGAATCCAGGGGTAGAATGCTCATATCCTACAATGTGGAAAATTGTTTACCTATTTAATAGAGAATACAGCACAGAGAAGTATGTATAATAGGTATTGAGTGCCCTTCAGAGTCTGACACATAGATAAGGTTTTAATAGAATCCACTTATATCCACCACAACCTATATTTAGCCATGGACATCCTATCACTGAGCTCTTGAGCATTCAGGCATTGAAATATTCAAGTGTGCTTTCTGAGAATAATAAAGTTATTAATGGTGTTGATAATGACACTTTTTAATAAATCAATTAAATATGCTGATACTGTATTAATAACTACTAAGAACTGCTAAAACAAGCATCACAGGCTAGGTTAAATCTTCAACCTATTAGGTTTACACCTACTTATTCTATTAAGTTTCATTTTACAAAGGAGGAAACCCAAGTTCCCATAAATTAAGTAAATTTCCCAAGATCATACAGCAGGCTTATGAAAAAATAAAAACATATCCATTGCACTCTGCATGTGATCATAAATTGTGTGAACAGGGCTCTTTTGTTCACCTCTAGCATAGTCAAATACTCTTGGAAACCAGGTTCATATTAAGAGAGATTTGGACTTGGAATCTGATCCCATAAAATGATAATCCTATAATATTTTTCTAAAATAAACCACTCTCCCACTGGGCATTTGGGACTTGAAAATGTCTTCTTTAAAGTGGAAAGGAAGAAAAACTGAGCTGTGGCATTTGTAAAAGCAAGTCAATGATGAATCAGACTCTGAATTATCATAAATCTATTTTGGTAGTTTCTTGAATGTTACAAGGTTAATAATAACTTTGGAAAGTTACCAGTGACATTTAATAATCTATTTAGTGCCTGAAATATCCCAGAAAAAGGAACCAAAAGCAATTATGGAAGCCAACCCCACATATTTATGAGAAGGAAAAAAAGCCAGAATTATTTATCAATTAATAGGAATTTCAATCCTTTCAGCTTTTAAACTTGGATAAAAATACAGGAAATAAATCATAATTATGTTTGCATCATAAATATTACACTAAGCCCCATAGTTGGATGCAAAATATCTTCCTGCCTAGCATGGTGGTACAAACTGTAATTTCAGTACTTGGGAAACTGAGACAGGATTTGTGGCCAGCCTCAAGAACTTAACATTATCAGCAACTTAGCAATACCTTGTTTCCAAATAAAGAAAAAGAGTAGAGGGTGTAGCTCAGAGGTAGAATGCCCCTGTGTTCAATCCCAAGCACACACAAAATAATTTTCCTAACAATCCATACAAATTCTAGTGCATTAAAGTAAAAGAATAGCATTACATGAAAAGTATTTGATTTCTAGAAATATTTTAAAATATTAGAAACCCCAAATACATTGATGTTAATACACATTTCATGTTAACACACACTCCAATTTTCAACATACTTGAGATGTTTATTATTTTCATAATTAACATACCGAACCTGCAAAATATGATTAGCACTGGAATCCAGTTAAATATAATCAGCTTTTACTATGATTAAGGGCTTATATTGAGTCTGAGAGTTTGACCTCTGTCACTGACGTTTTTACAAAATCCTAAAGAAGAAATGTACTAAAACAATCAAATAATGGCACACTCAACAGCTGTGCAAAAATGGAGATGCTTCCAAACATGACTGTTGAAATGACAGCACCAAAATGTGTGTTGGCTGGAAATTCTTGTTCATCAGCATAGATGTGCCTAAGTTTCAATTCGGCTGAGAAATTGCAATTTAAGGATTTCCCAATGAATAATGTATTAATATGCAGGCTGTATAAAATTCAAATTACAAAGGTCAGCACAGCCGAATGCAAAAACTTCTGAAGCTCCCAGGCACAATGGCAGCTAGCTCGTACTGTGTAGGTCTGTTTCCATTACCCCTGCAAAACATCCATGGATGCACAGAAAATTTCATTTCCCGGTATTGCTGGCAGCTGAGCAAAGCAATCACTGACTTGCCACTCTCTGGAAGAAATTCTGGTGACTGTAGGAGAGACAAGAAACTAGATACTTCCTAGTCCTCTGAAACAGGACAGAGAGGAAATGGGTGGGAGTGAGTAAAATTGGCCTCAATATCCACCTTACCAAGAAAACAGGTCTAAGTCATAACTGTCTCTTCTGCTGGAAAATGACTCTGAGACACTTACGGTTGTAGATACCAGGAATTTGGCCAATAGTTATTTACACCCATCAACTCACTCCTCCAGGTTAAAATCTGATAGAACTAGAGAATATTATGCTAAGTAAGATAAAGGAAGCAACAAAAGGGTCTTTGGATTAATGAAGAGAGAGACCAGTAGAATAGTGGAAGGAATTAGGGGAAAGAGGAGGGAAGAGGGAAAAGAGAGGACTGAGGAAGGAAACAGTTTAAAAGTTATGTTCATATATGAAGGTATCACTACCAATCTTAATAACATGTATATAAAGAGGAAGATGGGAAGAATGAGATGGGATCCAGAGGGAAGCACACCAAGTGCTGTGTGGATGTATGTTTCTATCACTTTTATCCTCACTATTATGTATAATTATGATGCACCAATAAAAATATAAAAATATCTGAACCAGAAATCATGATAATCACCAGTTGGCCTATGAATATAACATAAACAAAAGAGTAGCCTCATCTTGTCCATTGTAAAACTTGAGTCAGGCCAGATAACTTTCTGGTAAGAATGAATCAAATTCAGGTAGTGGGAGAATTTTACATAGAATAATCAAAAATTATCTTACAACTTTAAAAACTGGGCCAGTACAAATACGAAAAGGACTAAGACCATTATTTGCAGATGACATGATACTATACTTAGAAGACCCAACAAATTCAACCAATAAGCTTATAGAACTGATCAACAAATTCAGCAAAGTGTCTGGTTACAAAATCAATCTTTAAAAATCAGAAGCTTTTCTGTATATCAACAATAAATCCACTGAAAAATATATTCAGAAAGGAATTTTCACTCAGGATGTACTACAATATAAAATAAAATAAAATACTTAGGAATAAACCTAACCAAGGAGGTAAAAGATCTCTTCAAAGAAAATTATAAAACACTGAAAAAGAAATCAAAGAAGACTTGAAGAGATTGAAAGATCTTCCATGTTCTTGGATAAACAAAATAAATATCACCAAAATGGCCATTCTTCCAAAAGTGACGTACAGATTCAATGCAATATCCATTAGATTACCAAGATCATTCCTCGCAGACATTGAAAAATCAGTCCTTAAATTCATTTGTAACAATAACAACAAAAAAGTATAGCCAAAGTAATTCTCAGCAACAAAAACTATGCAGGAGGAATCACAATACCTGACTCTAAACTATACTACAAACCCATAGTAATAAAAAAACAGCATGAGCTGGGCGTGGTGGCGCACGCTTGTAATCTCCGCGCTTGGGAGGCTGAGACAGGAGGATCGCACAGGTTCGAAGCCAGCCTCAGCTACTCAGTGAGGCTTTCAGCAACTTAGTGAGACCCTGTTTCCAAATAAAAAATATAAAAAAGGTCTGGGAGCATAGGCCAGATGTAGAAAGCCTCTGGGTTCCACTCCCAGTACCACCAAAAAAAAAAAAACCCAGCATGATACTGGCACAAAAATAGACACATAGACCAATGGAGAAGAATAGAAGAGTCAGAAACAAATCTGCACACTTACATCCAATTGGATTTGACAAAAGGGCCAAAAACATACACTGGAAAAAAGATAGCCTGTTCAACAAATGGTGTTGGCAAAACTGGTTAACCATATGCAGAAAAATGAAAATTACTCCACTTTCTCACCCTGCACCAGAGTCAATTTAAGATGGATCAAAGGCTTGGAAACCAGACCATAAACCTTGCAGTTCCTTGAAGAGGGCATAGGTCTAAAACTTCAACAAATAGGCACAGGTAAAAACTCTCAACAAGACCCCAAAGGCACAAGAAACTAAAAGGCAAATAAATACATGGGTCTGTATTAAACTGAAGAGCTTCTGTACAGCAAAGGAAACTGTCAATAACCTCAACAGAAAGCCAATACAGTGGGAGAAAATTATTGCCAAATATTCTTCCAATACAGGAAAAATATCTAAAATAAAGAGAGAACTCAAGAAACTCACCTCTAAGAAAACAAATAACCCAACCAATAATGGGCATTTGAACTGAATATACACTTCACAAAAGAAGAAATTCAAATGACCAATGGATATATGGAAAAATGCTCAACATCATTAGCAATCAGAGAGATACAAATAAAAACTACCCTAAGAATTCACCTAACTTCAATTTTAATGGCAATCATTCAAAATACAAACAACCACAAATGCTTGCAAGGGTGTGGAGAAATGGGAACTATAGTACCTTGTTTGTAGGACTGCAAATTAGTGCAACCACTTTGAAAAAAAGGATGAAGGATCCTCAGAAGAATGGGAAAAACGTACCATATGACCACTTCTGGGTATCTACCCAAAAGAATGGAAAACAAAGTACCAAACTAATGCATGTATCTATATATATAGCCACACAATTCACTATTAGCCAAACTATGGAACCAGCCAAGATGTTCATCAACAGATGAATGGATTACAAACGTATGGAATATGCACATGATGAAATTTTACTCAGCCATAAGGAAGAACAAAATTATGTATTTTACAGGGAATTATAAAAGGGCTAAATGGAACTGGAAAACATTATGCTATGTGAGATTAGTCAATCACAAATAGTAAATATTTGGATAATCTCCCTATTATGTGGAAGCTAGAAAGAAAAAGGGTCATAAGAGGAACTCTAGACAGGAGAACCATAAATGAGCAAGTAAGATAACCTAACTAAAGAGGATGGGACGGGGGAAGAGGGAAATTCCCTAATAAACATGATGCACATTCATAAACATATCAAAGTCAATCACTAAGCCAAACATGAGAAAGAAGAAGGGAAAGGGAAAGGGGTGGGAATTGGAGAAGGACTAAATGAGTGATGTGTGCATGCATGTATGCCTCTACCATCTTGAACCTCATTAAGATGTATGATCATGAGACTTCCAGAAAGATGGCAACCGAGGGAAGAAGCACAAACCAGTCCTGCTGACACTTGATCTCCACTGCCTTAAAAATAACATTCTACAAAGCCAGAAAATACTATCAGTAAAAGAATAAAATGATAGGTACAAGGCAACAGGGAAAAATAAGGTTAGAAGACTGATCAGAGAGAAGAAAACAAACCTACCCACCTTGCAGCTGTGGGCACCACAACAGCACCATCTTACCTCACTGCACCTGACTCCAGAGACAATAAGGAAAATAACCAAGGACCTAAAGTGAGCAGTTGCAGATCATCAGAGTTGAAAGCCATCAGTCCTTCCTGCAAAAACACCGGCTACAATTTCCAATAGTGACAGCTGAGCTCACCACACCCTCCAGGTATTCAAAGCAGTGCTCAACACCAGAAAAGAAACCCACCTGCATTGCAACCACGAGTGCCATGGTGGTACCATCTTGCCTCACTGCACTGACTCCAGGGATGATCAAAAGAACAACCAAGGACCTGAAGTAAGCAGCTGAAGAACATCAGAATTGTAAGTCATCAGTTCCTCCTGTGCAAACACCAGCTACATCTTACAGTGGCAGCCAAGCTCACCACACCCTCCAGAGATCCAAACCAGTGCTCAACAACAACATAAGTGAAGCAGCTGTCCTCACGGGAGAATGCAAGTGCAGTGCCTCCAGGGACTCACGCAGCCACGATAAACTCCCTGGGTCTGAGACTTTGCAGTTCAACCCTGAGAAGTCTACAAGTTGCAGCAGTTGCAGCTGAGCTCACCACACCCTCCAGAGACCCAGAATGTTGCCCAACAACACCATAAGTGAATCTGTGGTCCCCACAGGAGAACACCCAGCACAGCGCTCCAAGGGACTTTCACAACTGCAATAAACTCCCTGGGTCTGAGACTTGGCATTTCAAAAACCTGGAGAAGGTAGAGCTGCAGTCTGCTGTTAGACATAGCAGAGGCTCAGAAAGACTTAGGCTTTGATCAATGGAAAATGTGGAGTTATGCTCCGGGATCACCACAGACAACCCAACTTTGGTGAGTGGGATGAAGTCAGACAAGACCAGCCCTAGCTGTGGAGAATATAGACTCTTACATTGAGTTTGGTGACAGAGACATACACCACCTACAGAGGCAGGGAGAGACTGAGACTCCACATCTGTAAAATGTGTGGAGGGTGACCTGAGCTTAACACTAGATCCAGCCGCATTGATACTGGCCATCTGCCTAGAATGAGAAAGACTCAGAGAACCAGGCTTACAGCAGGAAAGGTGCCAGTGGCACTTGGAGTCTACATAGAAAGAGACTGCAGAGGCCCAGTCTGCTGAATATTCATTTATTTTTAGAGTTGCATTCATTTTTGGTGTTGTTGTTTGGGTTTTTTGTTCTTTTTGTGTGTGTGAGTGTGTATGCCTGTGTTTTTTACCCTCTTCCCAAACTCTTTCCCAAACTTCTTCCCTTGTACATACCTACTCTCTTCTGTCCCTTTTCTTTTTCTTTTTTTCTCTTTTTCTCTGTTCCTTGAGCCAACAGAATGGGAGAAGATTTTTGTCAACTATTCCTCCAATAGAGGAAAAATATCGAGAGTATACAAAGAACTCAAGAAACTCAGCACTAAGAAAATAAATAACCCAATCAAAAAATGGGCAAATGAATTAGACACCTCATGAAGGAAGAAATTCAAATGATCAATAAACGCATGAAAAAATGCTCAACATCATTAGCAGAGACATGCAAATCAAAACTACCCTGGAATTTCACGTAACTCCAATTGGAATGGCAATCATTCAAAACACAAACAACAACAAATGCTAGTGAGGATGTGGAGAAGTAGGAACTTTAATACATTGTTGGTGGGACTGCAAATCAGTGCAACTACTTTGGAAAACAGTATGGAGAATCCTCAGAAAAATGGAAACGCACTTACCATATGATCCAGTAATACCACTTCTGGGTATCTACCCAAAAGAAAGGAAATCAAACTACCAAACTAATGCACGTATATCTATATTCATAGCTGCACAATTCACCATTGCCAAACTATGGAACCAGCCAAGATTTCCATTAACAGAAGAACGGATTACAAAACTATGGATTATGTACAAAATGGAATTTTACTCAGCCATAAAGAAAAACACAATTACGTCACTTACAGGGAAATGGATGGAACTGGAGGACATTATGCTAAGTGAGATTAGTCAGGCACAAAATATATATCGGATGCTCTCTAATATGCGAAAGCTAGGGAGAAAATGGGTCATAGGAGGAACTCTAGATGAAGAAAGAGATCCTATAGTTGAACAAATAAGGTAAACTAAGTGGGGAAGAGAGGAATTCTCTAATGTACATGATGTACTTGTAACAAACATATCAATGTCAATCACCAAGACAAACATGAGAAGGAGGGAGGGGGAGGGAGTAAGATGGAAATTGAGTAAGGGCTAATTGAGTGATGTGTGCATCTATGTTTCCACCATCTTGTATCCCATTAAGATGTATGACAACAATGCACCAATAAAAAATTTTTTTAATGTATGACCAGAAATTTTGAAGATGGCGAAGAGAAAAGCAGCGTTTACAAGTCCTGCTAAGACTCAATCTCTATTGTCAAAAAATCAGCGCTTTTCATAGTCAGAAAACACCATCAGTAGAGAAATAAAAACTGTAAATACAAGGGACAGAGAAAAAGAAGGCTAGAAGAACAACCAGAGACCAGAAAAGAAACTAGCCCGCACTGCGGGAATGGGGTGGGAATTGGGTAGGGGTTAAATCGGTGATGGGTACATATATGTCCACACAAGTTTTTTACCCCAATATGATGTATGAATATAATGCACCAATTAAAAAAGTAAAAAATAAAAAGAAGCTGGGGATGTACCTCAGAGGTAGAATATCCCTGAGTTCTATCTCCAGTCCCATTAAAAAAAGAGAAAACAACACAGGTCATGATTCAAGGAGACTGCGGTAGAGCCTGAAAATCTACTTTTCTAACAAGCTCCTGCATGCTACTGAGGCTGCTGATGCTCACAACACAGTTTGAGAAGCAAAGGTTAAGAAAACATTCAACTGTGGAAAACTTGAAGAAATCAGACTCTCAAAAAAGCACACAAGAAAATGTGAACTTTGTGAAGTATGTGATAAAAGGTGAAATGAAAACCAAAAAAGAAATGCTGGCAGGAAACCAGAGCCTGCTAAGAAGCTGGAATCAATTGCAAATAATCCAAGTAAACTATAAACCAAAGCATGAATAAAGTAGCCACTGTAGCTAACAAAAGAGTAGATTCTATACTCATAAACAAACAAATCAAAAATATGTAGGGCAACTTGCACAGCACTCCAGAAATAATGAGAAGAACAAGAGAATGAAAATAATAAACTAGAAATAAAATCATAGCCAGGTGTAGTGGCCTATTCCTGTAATTCCAGTACTTAGGAGGCTGAGACAGTAGAATGGCAAGTTTGAGGACAGCTTCAGCAATGTAATGAGACTCTCAGTAAACTAGCAAGACTTTGTTTCAAAACAAAAAAAATTAAAAAGGGCTAAGGGTGTGGCTCAGATGTAGAATACCCCTGGGCTCAGTCTCTAGTACCACATACACACACACACACACACACACACACACACACACACATGCAATGTGCACAGAAATGTACACACACACACACACACACACACACACACACACAGATATATAAAGATACAAGCTTCTAAAAACAGGCATAACAGCAAGGGAATCAGCATGTTGGAGGAAAATATCAAACTTGAAGATATAGTGGAAGAAAACATTCCTGAACTTAAACTATTAAGATATAACACTGGTTCTGAATAATTAATGGTGTGACAGACCCCTTAAAAATACTGTTGGTGGCTGCCAATTTTGCCTGCTCCTACTACAGAGTACACGTGCAATTACAGCAGATTGTTCCTGGGCCTCCTGACAACTCTGCCTCAAGAAACTGTGCTTTGTGCATCAGAGAGCCTGGATTTAACATCACTAGGTTAAATCAACCAAGAAGAGACAATAGTCGATGGATAAATGAGTCGGCCTCCTCTTAATAGGTTGAGACAATTTCAAGGTGTATTCTACACTGTCTCTTAGCATCCCCAATAGGCTTGAGATCCAGTTGTCCACAGCTGTCATCTACACATTAACCTACCCTGTGTTAGCTTTTCTGTCTTTCTTGACTCACTTCCCTTCTCCTAGACTTGAAAATCTTGAGGTCAACCACCTAATTAAATTATCTGCCTCTAAATCTGTCTCAAGGTCTGCTTCTGAGGAAATGCAAGTGAACCTATGTCCCAGGCATGTCAGAGGAAAATCTCTAAATATATTCAAAAGGAAAGAACGTCTACATTTTAATTTAATAGTGTGCTATTTAACCAAATAATAAGCAGGCCCCATGTTTTACATTAGGGAGCTTGGAGGCAGCACTCAAGTGAAAGACACATAAGTCTTCCTGCACCCAAACACTCTCACCACTTCTCCCTTATTTGAGTACTTATCCCAGTACTGTACTCCCAGAGACTTGACCCAGTGGGGGATTGGCGGTGGCAGAGATATCACACCATAAGAGAATGCCCAACCTGGTACCCCCCACGGTATAAAGCAACCTCTATTGACTCCCTGGGTCTGAGACTCTGTGATACAACCCAGTAAAGGAGTCATGGTGACTGAGATACCACAGACTCGAGATATAGAGCACCTTAAGTGAAGTCGTAGTAATCCAAGGGAAGAACCCAGAGAAGGCACAGACTTCTGAAATCATGGGAAAGAGGAATAACAGTGGAGCAATGAATGTCCACAACCCCACAACATCAGAACCTGATAAAACAGAAATTCAGAGATCTCCAGAAGATCAAATCAGGAAAATAACTGTAGAAATAACAGAGGTGTTTCGAAAAGAATTCAGAGAGAGCCAAAAAGAGATAAAGGATGCAATTAATGAAGTAAAGGCCTCAATTCAAAGTACAAACAACCGATTAGACCACATGGAGAATAGAATCTCGCTCTTAGAAGATGAGAAATCCAAAAATGAACGCATAGTTTCTAATTTAGAAAAAAAATCAAACAGCAGGAATCTGACATTGAAGAAATATGGGCCCATTTTAAGAGAGCTAACCTAAGAATAATCGGAATAGAGGGGAAAAAAAAGGTGAAACCAAAGGGATCAACAATATCTTCAAGGAAGTAATAGCAGAAAATTTTCCAAACATAGAGCAAAAGGTCGATACACAGGTCCAGGAAACTTATAGAACTCCCTTTAGACAGGATCGGAGAAGAGGAACCCCACACCACATAATTGTCAAAATGACCAATGTGGAAGCCAAGCAGAGAATCTTAAAGGCAAAAAAACAAAGTGCCAAGTGACATTCAGAGGCAAACCAATTAGAATCACTCCAGACTTCCCAAACCAAGTCATGAGATCCAGAAGGGCTTGGAGTAACATATTCCAAACTCTGAAAGAAAACAACTTCCAGCCAAAAATTTCCTACCCAGCAAAACTTTCTATCAAATTAGATGGAGAAATAAGAAGCTTCCATGATAAACAGAAACTGAAGGAATTTATGTCTTCAAAACCAGCACTAAAGGAAATACTCAAAGAGATTAACTACAAAGAAGAAATAGGTAACACACAGCAGATCCAGAGAAACAAGTTTTTCGATCCAACAGACAACTAAGATTGGTTATCTGTGGAGAATCATTATTTATGTTAGTCTTTTACCTATCTCTAAATTGTATTGTTTGCTTTGATTGTTGTTAACTTTTAGGATTTCTAGTTGGAATATTAATATACCTTCAGATATAGCATTTGGAAATATTTTATCCCATTCTATCAGTTACTTTTAACTCTGTTTACATTGTCTTTGGATATACAATTTTTTATTTTTTAGGGAGTTTGTTTACCCTTCTGGTGCCTGTGCCATTGAAATCATATCCAAGAAATCACTGCCAATTTCAGTGTTGTGAGGTTTTATGACCCAGATTTTCTTCTAAAAGTTTATAGTCTTAAGATTTACATTTAGATCTTTTATCTATTTTGAGTTAATATTTGTATATGGTGTTAGGTAAGGGTCCAATTTTATTCTTTTTCATGTAATTATTATTTTTCAACAATATTTAATTAAAAGATTATTATTTCCTCCACCAAATGTATGTGGAAACCTTGTCAAAAATAACTTGACAATATATGGAAGAATTTATCTCTAGGCTTTTATTTAACTCCAATGGTTTATATATCTGCCTTTAGAACAGTACTACACTGTTTCAATTATTGTAGCTTTATATGGTTTGAAATCAGAAAATATATATCTTCTAGCTTTGTTCTTTTTTGAGATCGTTTTGGGTATCTAGAGTCCATATTCCATATTAGGATAGATTTTTTCTGAAAAATAAATAAACAAATGTATGATAGTTTCACCTAAAAAAAAAAAGAAAAAATATTCTCTGGTAAGAAAGAAAGCAAAAAGAAATATTGAAATGTTATCTTTAAGTCATCAAAAGCTTGGTACCAGACAAATAAAACTCTTATGTGAGATTATCATTGTTAATTTTGGATAAATTGCTATAATACTAGATGTCAACCACTAAGCCAATCATGGGAAGGAGGGGTGGGGAGGGAATTGGGTGGGGATCGGGTAGGGGCTAACTGGGTGATGTGTGCATGTATGTCTACAAAAGTTTTTTTTTTATCCCATTATGATGTATTAATACAGTGCACCAATAAAAAATGTGTAAAAAATAAAATAAAAAGTCATATAAAATTAATTTTTCCTATTTCCTTTTCCCTTTTCAATGTAGCTATAACAACACTTCATATGAATAAAATAGTTTCATTTCTACCAGGCAGTGATCATCTAGGAGCTAAAAGCAATAAAACAATGAGTGTCTTCGTCCTTTAAGACCATCTTAGTATAGTATAGTGATTAACAGAGAAAAGCAATAAGGACTTCCAGGAAGATGGCGACCAAGAAAAGCAGCATTTATGAGCCCTGCTAAAACTTGTTCTCTACTGCCACAAAATCAGCGCTTTTCATAGCCAGAAAACACCATCAGCAGAGAAATAAAAAATGTAAACACAAGGGACAGAGAAAAAAAGACTAGAACAACCAGAGACCAGATATCAAGCCCACAATGTGGCAGTGGAGCCGTGCCAGCACCGTCTTGCCACACAGCACCAGGCTCCAGAGAGGAAAGGTAAACAAGGAGCTGAATGAGCAGCTGCACATCATTCAGATGTAATTCAGCAGTTTTTCTGCACAAAGAACATCTAAAACTCCCAGTGGCCAAGCTCATCACGCCTTCCAGGGACTCAGAACAGAGCTCAAAACCAGAAAAGAAATATGCCAGCCTCACAACCAAGGACGTGGCAGTTGCGCCATATTGCCAACAGCGCCAGCCTCACGGCCAAGGGTGTGGCAGCAGCACCATATTACCAGAAGCTCCAGCCTCATGGCCGAGGACATGGAAGCAGCACAATATTGCCAGCAGTGACAGCGAGTTCCCTGTGCCCTTGACAGCTCCTGATCAACACGCACAAAAACCGTGAGTGAAATTGCAGCCTCTAAAGGAGAAATCCATGTACTGCATGCCCAGGGACTTTGATAATCTCCCTGGGTCTGAAATTTTGCAGTCCAACCCAGTGAAGGAGTAACGGTGGCAGAGATACCACACCTTAGTCGCAGCTCCCCATGGGAAAATGCCCAGCCCGGCACCCACACGGTCTTGCAGAGCCTCGATTAACTCCTTGGGTCTGAGACTTTGCGATACAACTCAGTAAAGGAGTAATGGCAGCTGAAATTACCACAGACTCGAGATACAGAGCACCCTAAGTGAAGTCATAGTGATGCAGAGAAGGCACAAACTTCTGAAATCATGGGAAAGAGGAACAACAATAGAGCAAAGAATACCCACAACCCTATATTATAAGAACCTGATAACACAGAAATTCAGAAATCTCCATAAGATCAAATCAGGAATATAACTGTAGAAATAATACAGGACCTTTGGAAAGAATTTAGAGAGAGTCTAAAAGACATAAAGGATGCAATTATTGAGGTAAAGGCCTCAATTCAAAGTATAAACAATCGATTAGACCACATGGAGAATAGAATCTTCCTCCTAGAAGAGTATCACTCTCAAAAATGAATTTATAAGTTAGAAAAAAATCAGACAGTAGGAATCTGACATTGAAGAAATATGGGCCCATTTTAAGAGAGTTAACCTAAGAATAATTGGAATAGAGGAGGGAAAAGAAGGTGAAACCAAAAGGATCAATAATCTCTTCAAAGAAATAATAGCAGAAAATTTTCCAAACATAGAGCAAGAGGTCGATACACAGGTCCAAGAAACTTATAGAACTCCCTTTAGACAGGATCAGAGAAGAGGTTCCCCACGCCACATAACTGTCAAAATGACTAATGTGGAAGCCAAACAGAGAATCTTAAAGGCAAAAAAACAAAGGGCCAAGTGACATTCAGAGGCAAACCAATTAGAATCACTCCAGACTTCCCAAACCAAGTCATGAGAGCCAGAAGGGCGTGGAGTAACATATTCCAAACTCTGAAAGAAAACAACTTCCAGCCAAAAATTTCCTACCCAGCAAAACTATCTATAAAATTAGATGTGGAAATAAGAAGCTTCCATGACAAACAGAAACTGAAGGAATTTATGTCTTCAAAACCAGCGCTAGAGAAAATACTCAAAGAGATTAACTACAAAGAAGAAATAGGTAATATACACCAGAACCAGAGAAACAAGATTTTCCATCCAGCAGACAACTAAGCAAAGAAGAATATATTCATGTGTTTTTTGGTTAAAATCTTTGGAGATTCATTATTTTTTGTCTTTTACCTATTTCTAAATTGTATTTTTTTCTTTTATTGTTGCTAATTTTTAGGATTTCTATTTGGAATATTAATATACCTTCAGATATAACATTTGGAAATATTTTACCCCATTCTATCAGTAACTTTTAACTCTGTTTACATTGTCTTTGGATGTACAATATTTTTTATTTTTTAGGAAGTTTGTTTATTCTGTTGTTGCCTGTGCCTTTGAAATCATATCCAAGAAATCACTGTCAATTTCAATGTTGTGAAGTGTTATGACCCAAGTTTTCTTGTAAAAGTTTATAGTCTTAAGATTTACATTTAGGTCTTTTATCTATTTTGAGTTAATATTTGTATATGGTGTTAGGTAAGGGTCCAATTATATTCTTTTTCATGTAATTATCATTTTTCAACAATATTTACTGAAAAGATTATTATTTCCCTCACCAAATGTTCTTGGAAATTTTGTCAAAAATAACTTGACCATATATGGAAGAATTTATTTCTAGGCTTTTTATTTTACTCCACTGGTTTATATACCTGCCTTTATAGCAGTACTACACTGTTTCAATTATTGTAGCTCTATAATGTTTGAAAACAGAAAATGTCCATCTTCTAGCTTTGTTCTTTTTTGAGATTGTTTTGGGTATTTAGAGTTCATATTTCATGTTAGGATAGATCTTTTCTGAAAAAAAAATAAATGTACGATAGTTTTACCTTAAAAAAAAGAAAAAAAAAATATCCTCGGGTAAGAAAGAAAGCAAAAAGAAATACTGAAATGTTATTTCTAAGTGATCAAAAATTTGATATCAGACAAATGAATCTGTTATGTGATATTATAATTATTAATTTTGGATAAATTGCTATAATATTAGATGTCAAACACTGAGCCAAGCATGGGAAGGAGGGATGGGAGGGAATGGGGTGGGGATCGGGTAGGGGCTAACTGGGCGATGTGTGCATGTATGTCTAAAAAAGTTTTTTTTTATCCCATTATGATGTATGAATACAGTGCATATATATATATATATATATATATATATATATATATATTAAAAAAAGAGAAAAGCAATAGAGCCAAAAGTAACTATTAGAAGGCAGAACGAATATAAGAAGAATAGAGGGACCAGAGTACTACAAGAATGTAGGGAAATCTGGGCGTGGTATCTCACACTTGTAATTCCAGTACTTGGGAGGCTGAGACAGGAAGATCACAGGTTCAAGGCCAACCTCAGCAACTAAGATAGAGGCTCTCAGCAACTTAGTGAGATCCTGTTTCAAAACAAAAAGTAAAAGAGGGATTGAGGTAGAGCTTAGAAGTAGAATGTCCCTGGATTCAATACCCAGTACCAATAAATAAACAGGAAGAGAGAGAGAGGAGAGAGAGAGAGACTGAGATTACATAGAGAG
The DNA here is from genome assembly GCF_963383645.1 of Muscardinus avellanarius. Lineage (NCBI taxonomy): Eukaryota > Metazoa > Chordata > Mammalia > Rodentia > Gliridae > Muscardinus > Muscardinus avellanarius. The sequence continues at coordinate 10,153,106 of NC_137792.1, forward strand.
ATTACGTAGAGAGATTACATAAGCGGGTTTTATTGAGGAAGGAAAAGTAACTAGATCTGCTTCTACACAGGAAAGTGTTCTGCTGTGATTTTTCATCCTTTTTATTCCTAAGACTGGTGTATTATCACAATAAGCTTTTGCTAACAGTTGCAGAGAAACCAGGGAAAACCAAACCAAACCTGTTCTCCAAGATATTATTGTCCCTGAAATACTCTGAGAACAAGAGAAAATCGTGTTTTTTATTTCCTGCCTGTGGTGTTAAAATCTATCCAGGGACAGGTTGATATAAATTCCCTCAAATAAAGCATTATGGCTTGACTCTCCCCATACCCCTCTAAAAAGACAGATTGTTCACAATACAATCTTCCGAATTGGCTAAATGGTGTTTCAGATAAACATTTTGAGAGATGGGTCCCCCAGGTGCTTATAAATTCCTCCAGTCCCTGAATGGCTGTATCAGTGTGACTTCATGACAACTGGAGGGAAAATGAAAAACTTGATGTGTGGCAGAGTTGACTGGGGTGGGTTTAATAGACACCTACTTTGTAATTCCAGTTTCACTTTAATCTTGTGTGACAGTAAGGGAAACCTCAAGTCAGTGAACAGAATTCTACCTTGAACAATTCAGTTTCCACTCCTTCTTTTTCCTTACAAAGAGAATTGCTAGAGAAGGCAGTAAGCACAGGTAAAAACTATTTTCCCCAGCCTCTCTTGCAGATGGGATGACCATGTGATCCAGTTCAGGCCAATGAAGAATAGGTGGATTGGGTTTGTTGGCATATGCCTATAATGCCAGTACTCAAAAGGTTAAGATAGAAGGATCAAATATTCGAGGGTAGTCTTGACAACTTAATAAGGCTCTCAACAACTTAGTGAGAACTTGCTTCAAAATAAAAAATAGGGCTAGGGGTGTAGCCTGGAAGTAGAACATCCCTGGGATTCAATTCCCAGTACTAAAAAAACAAAAGAAGGCACCAGGGAAGACCAAGATAGGGCACCCTCAGTCCTGTGGCATCTGCCCTGCCTTTTTTTCTGCCTGCAATGCAACCATGGCACTAGGGGGAAAGCAATGAACTATGGCCTGAGCAACAACCACACAGTGCAGACAACTGAGAAAAGAGATGGAGCCTTGAGCCCTGGCATCATTAGCAAGTCATTAACCTTACATTTTCCACCTCTGGATCCTTTGATTTGTGAAATAGATTCAACAACTTTTTTATGATATTAGTGGTGCATTATAGTCTCACATCATACTATAAATCATGCTGACAATAACATATATGCACACAGCACTTGATGCCCCTCACCTCCCCATTTTCCTCCCTCCCAATACATAGTACCCAGATTGATGCTGGAATATTCACATATATACACATAGTTAATGGTAGAACTTCCATTAATGAACCTCAGTCTTCCTTCTCCCCTACCCTTCCTCTCTGGCCCCACTGAGGTTTCTTCTTCATTATCTGGAATCTTTCTGTTACCACAATTACTCCCCAGCTTGTGCATGTTAGAGAAAACATATGAACCTTCACTCTCTATGACTGGCTAATCTCACTTAACATAATGTTCTCCAGGTCCTATCTTCTTGCAAATGATGTGATTTGATTTTATTCATTGCTGAAAGGAATTCCATTGTGTGTATTTCCTACAATTTTGTAGTGCATTTATCTGTTGATGGACACCTAGGTTGGTTCCATAATTTGGCTATTGTGAATTGTCCTGCTATGAACATGGGTTATATGTATTACTATAGTCCTCTGGTTTCATACTCTTTAGAAAGATACCCAGTAGTGGTATAGTCAGATAATATAATGGATGCATTCCCAGTTTCAATAAGTATTTTTAAAGCACTAATCTACACCTTTTTTGTAATGCAGTTGAATGATTGTTTTCTGTGTTTCCAGCTAATGAGTCCACCTTGTTGGATTTTACCAAGCACATTAATGTTTTGGTGGCCTTCCAACCCAACATTAATGGCAGTGTGTCAAAAAATATATATACAGATTAAGGAAGGCATGGTGGTGCAGGCTTGTAATTTCAGTACTTGTGAAGCTGAGACAGAAAGACCACAGGTTTGAGAACTGTTTTGGCAACTTAGTGAGATCCTGTTTCAAAATAAAGAATAAAGTAGGGTTGGGGGTGTAGCTCAGAGGTAGAAGACTCCCAGATTCAATCTCCAGTATCACATAATAATAATAATAATAATAATAATAATAATAACAGCTTAATGAAACATGTATTATTATGATGTTGATGTAGAGTATCACCACAAAGCTCATGTGTTGAAACCTGGTGCCCAGTGCAACAAGAGGTAGGACATGGCTGGAGGAGGTGGGTCACTGGGAGCATGCACTTGAGAACCATATCTGACCCTGTCCCTCTCCTATTTCTTTCCCTGCATCCTGGATACCATAAGCTAAGGAGCATTCCTCTGCCACTTCTGCCATCATGATGTGTCTGTCTTAGAGCTGGTTAGCTGTGGACTATACCTCTGAAACCATGAGCCAAATAAGCCTTTCCTCTTTTAAGGTGTTCTTGTCACAGCAACACAAGAGCTAACACATTTAATGTGCTCTTTTAACATCTGTACAGGAAAGCTGGACATGGTGGCACATGCTTATAATCCCAGCATTCGGGAGGCTAAGACCAGAGGATCGTGGTTCACGGACAGCCTCAGCTACTTAGTGAGGCCTTCCACAACTTAGTGAGACCCTGTTTTAAAACAGGGAGAGAAATGAGAATGTAGGTTGAACTAAGGCTTCCCCGAATTCCCTTCCTCCAAAATCAGAGGCAGGAAGAGCTCTGAATATTGGAACAGAACAACTTCACTGTAGCGCCATTCATCCTTCACCATCATAAAGAAGTTGCATATGGAAATTTGAGGATGTATTAGCAATGAACAAGTGTTAGTATAATATGGAATAACTACAAAGCTGTGTTGTATCTACTATGTAATTTCCAAGTACTCTTTTTTTAACTGGTGGATTATAGTCATACATCTTAATGGGGTACAAGATGGTAGAGGCATACATGCACACATCACTCATTTAGCCCTTCCCCAATTCCAACCCCATTCCCTCCCCACTCCCTCCTTCTCATGTTTGGCTTAGTGATTGGCATTGATATGTTTGTGAAAGTGCATCATGTACATTAGGGAATTTCCCTCTCCCCCTCCCATCCCCTCAGCTAGGTCACCTTACTTGCTCATCTATGGTTTATCCTTCTTTGTCTAGATTTCCTCCTATGACCCTTTTTCTCCCTAGCTTCCACATAATAGGGAGACCATCTGATTTATTATTTTTTGTGACTCACTAATCTCATTTAGCATAATGTTCTCCAGTTCCATCCATTTCTCTGTAAATGACGTAATTTTGTTCTTCCTTATGGCTGAGTAAAATTGCATTGTGTACATAGCCCATAATTTTATAACTCATTCATCTGTTGGTGGACATCTTAGCTGTCCATAGTTTGGCAATGGTAAATTGTATGGCTTTGAACATAGATATACATGCATTAGTTTGGTATTTTGGTTTCCATTCTTTTGGGTAGATACCCAGAAGTGGTATTGCTGGATCATATGGTAGGTTCATTCCCATTCTTCTGAGGATCCTCCATACTATTTTCCAAAGATGTTGCACTAATTTGCAATCCCACCAACAATGTACTAGAGTTTCTACTTCTCCACACCCTTGCCAGCATTTGTTGTTTGTGTTTCTAATGATTGCTATTCTAATTGGAGTTAGATAAAATCTCAGGGTAGTTTTGATTTGCACCTCTCTAATTGCTAATGATGTTGACAATTTTCAAAATGTTTTTTCTAAATTATATGCGATCCAGCTGGGTGTGGTGGCGCACGCTTATAATCCCCGCGCTTGGGAGGCTGAGACAGGAGGATTGCACAGATTTGAAGCCAGCCTCAGGTACTTAGTGAGGCTCTCAGCAACTTAGTGAGACCCTGTTTTCAAATAAAATATAAAAAATAGGTCTGGGAGTATAACCCGTAGGTAGAAAGCCTCTGGGTTCCACCCCCAGTACCACCAAAATAAATAAATAAATAAATAAATAAATTATATACAATCCATTTATTTTTGGAGTAATTTTATTTTTTTTTGCTTTGAAACTTAGAAACAAATTTTATTTAAGATCTGAAATACAGTTCCTAAAATATCAACTTCTCCAGAAAACCGTGGCTACACAATAATGCGTTGCCTCTATCATGTTAGAACGTGCATTAGACTCAAATACAAAAACCATGAAATGAATCACCATCCTTCAACAATTTGAGCAAAGATAGAATGCCTAAGGAACAACATCGATGGATTTTTTATCGGATGGGCAATTTTACGTCAAGCACCATAAAAAAAGAGCACAAATGCATGGGTTTCTGGGTATAAACATTAAGTTGAACCTTTGGCAATAGGAATAAGGGCGTTGTTACATAGCATTGAACACATAGAAAATCGTGTAGTGTCAAAGGGATAGAACCACCAGCATTCAAGCAATGTTGTTGACTAGGCAATAAAATGTTCTACTGAATGTTTCTTCTTTGTCTAATTACTGCATACACTGGTAGCAACTTTGAAATGAGAAAAGGAGCTTGTACTCCTTTTATTTTCTGTTTAAAACAAAACAGAAATCAACCAAAATGTAAGCCCTGTTATACATGAACAATTATAAAGAACATCAATTATACAAGAAAAAGACTAAGAACAGAAAGTGTTTATGGATACCAGACATTAAACAGTGAGAGGTCAGTAGACCCTCCTCACAGGGCTTTGCGGTGGTACTCAGCAGAAGCCACTTTATAATCACTGGCAGTAAAGAAAGTTGCGGAATTATTTGCCAGGTATTTCAGAAAATCATGCAGATAACCAAGTAACAGCGCAAGGCTTTTTTCATCAAAGGGCTTAAAGGCCAGCATTGCCCCAATTCTGACAAATAATCTGAGAAGGTGTGGTGCCCCATAAATCTGGGACATGGGCGCATCAGGGTAAGCCAAAAGGATTTCGGCATACTGAGGCCTCTCAAAATTATAGAGCAGCTGAGTGCCCAACATCACATTAAAATACTCCTTGATTCCTGCCACGACCTCATTCACTGCATAGTCCTTGTTATCAACGTTGCCCTGAGACTTCTTGCAGTTGGCGTACTCCTCCAGGATGGCATCTACATTTTTCTTCGCAGGGAGTTGAAATAGCTGCTTCTGCTTGGTCACTAGGTCCCAGTCCTCCACGAGCCACGGTTTCAGCTCCTGGGGTATTTCCACATTAACCTCCATTTGATTCTTGAACGCGTCTTTGTTTTCCACGGTGGGGTCAGCCCGGGCCCTTTTCTTCTGGGGGGGCTGGGGGGCATCGCTGGTACTGCCTCCATCTCCGTTGCCAGGAGTCTTCTGCTTATTTTCCCATGTCTTCCTCGCTGATCCAGAAGGGGGATTCTCCGCAGAGCGACGCCCCCGTCTTCCCCGGAGAGCTGGCTCAAGACTCTTGGGCTGCGGGCGTGCGGTCTTCTTTCCCGAGGAGGTGCCTCTCATTTTGCTTCTCCGCATGTTGCTTCGAGTTGGCATTTTAAAGTTGTCTTCTTCTGGGGTTAACTGCTGATTTTGAGAACCCAGATGAATCTTAAAAATCTTCTGGGATGATCTGCAAGGATGAACTGGGAGACACAACGCAAGATTTTATAATTAGGGATAGTTCTGAAATCAGGATCAGATCTTCTGATCCTCACAGTACGGCAAACTTAGCTTATCTGACGGTGACTCTTACCAGGAGGCGACGTGTGACCACCGCTGATCCTCCAAGGCGTGACCACCGCCGAGCCTCCAACCGCCTTTGTAAAGCTAGGTTTCTCTGGCAACTGATATCCATAGGCAGACACGTCACTATGGAGGCGGGCTTATGCCTGTCAGCCAATCACAGTCGCCATGCCTAAGTTTTAGAATGTTCTATAGCCAAATGATTGGCCCACAGCAGCCATGTCAGCAGTGACACTCTGCCGCAGGAAAGGCGGGTTGGAGTATTTATTTTCTAAGAGTGAGATTCTATTTTCCATGTGGTCTACTCTACTGTTTATAATTTGTGTTGATGTATTCACTTCAATGATTGCATCCTTCACTTCCTTCAGAATTTCTGATTCCTGTTCAGTGTATCAGATTATTTGTTTATTTGTTCCTTTATTCCTTTCAGGATCTCTCTAAAATTTTTTTAATACTGTGTCATTTCTACTATTAAAGATCTGATTTGTCCTTATGGCAGTCTTTGCAATTCTGTGTTGGTAAATTCTGTTATGGGGTTGTGGGAACTCATTGCTTCCTTGCTATTCTTCCCTCTCATGATTTCAGGTTAAGTTATCTTTGTTGCATTCCAAATTTACTTTAGAAGGCAACTGATGCACAAAATTGTGAGTGGGGTTCAATTTTTAGAAACCTAAAAAGGAAATCTTTTTTTTTTAAATTTGTGTGTGGGGGATGGGGTTACTGGGGTTGAACTCCAGGGAATTCTACCTCTGAGCTACAATCCAGCCCTTTTTTAATTTTTTATTTGGAAACAGGGGCTTGTTAAATTGCTTAGGCTGGCTTAAAACCTGCAATCCTTCTGTCTCAGCCTCCCAAGTACTGGTATTACATGCAAGGACCACAACTTCCAGCTCCTAAGAAAGAAATCTTGTGCAACCATCGTGTGTGTGTGTGTGTGTGTGTGTGTGTGTGTGTGTGTGTTCTCAATAGAGAAAGCATAAAATCTATTGACAAGCTAACACAAATTCCTTGCATCATCACAAAATAAAAATTTAGCCAAGTATGGTGGCATACGCCTCTAATACCAGTAATGGGGAGGCTAAGACAAGAGAATCACAGGTTGGAGGTCAGCCTCAGCAATTTAGGGGGCCTTTAGCAACCTAAGGAGATCCTTTTTAAAATAAAATGGGGCTGGGAGTGGATCTTGAAGGTAGAATGCAGTTCCATCCTCAGCAACACACACACACACACACACACACACACACACACACACACAATCATTCTAGGGCCTGGCACCAGTCTGCAGACTTCATTTTGAGCTCAGGCCAGGAGATACATATTCTGTCTTCTAGCATCCTGGCTTCTGCAAAGATACACCTGACCTAAACCCAGCAACCAGATGCTCCAATCTGGGTCTTCGAATGTTGACGGAGGGAAGGATACAGGGACAATTGAGAAGCCATACTTGGTGGTATGACCATTTCTAAAGATCAGAAGCAGCAGCAGCAGCAGCAGCAGCATTGAGAGTTCACAGGTAGCAACAGCACTAACTCTTCAGAGCTGAGTCAGCAATGGTTCACTGAACAAATATGGCATGCCCTGCCATTCCTAGCCTTTCTTGGTTCCCACTGTCTTCTGAGCCTGCATCTCTGGCCTGCCTGTCATTTCTGTGAGCTGCCCAAGTAGTTCTCATGAATTCCCTTCCTGACTAGGTGAGTTGACAGAGAATTTGGTTGCCTGTATCCAAGGAACTTGGCCCATAAACCCTTTAACATTCCAATTAGATGACTGATGATGCCTCTGGGGATCCCAATCTCACCAATCTCAGTTTTCTGTTCAAAAAATATTGGGGGGGTACTGGGGATTGCCCCAGGGTCATTCTATATCTGAGCAACACTCCCAGACCCATTTTTTATTCTTTATTTTGAAACAGGGTCTCACTAAGTCACAGAGGGCCTTACTGAGTAGCTGAGGCTGGCCATGAACTGCGTTCCTCCTGTCTCGGCCTCCCAAGCACTGGGCTTACAAGTGTGTACCACCATGCACAGCTCTTCTGTTCTTAATTTGTCATCTCATGTGTTTGGTTTTGTGTGCAGTGTCGGGGGGAGTATGAGGGATTGAACCTAGGTGCATTCTACTTCTGAGCTACATCACAGCCTATTTATTTATTTAGAAACAAGGTCTCACTAGGTTGCTGAGAGTCTCACAGAATTGCTGAGACTTATTTCCAACCTGCAATCTTCCTATCTCAGCCTCCCAAGTACCGGGATTACAAAAGTGTGCCGCCATTATGCCCAGCTATCTCATATTTTAACTACAAAAATATGAGCTTTCTAATAACTATGTTTCTTATTGAAAATTAGTTAATTACCATTTAGGTCTAAATTTTTTTTACTGGGGTTGAACTCAAGGGCATTCTACCTCCAAACTACACGCCCAAAACTTTTCATTTTTATTTTGAAACAGGGTCTCACTAGGCTTAGTGTCTTGCTATGCTGCTGAGGCTGGCCTCAAAGCTGTAATCCTCCTGTCTCAGCTTCCCAAGTACTGGGATTACAGGCATGTGCCACCACACCCAGGTTACATCTTTATCACTGAGGATAACATGAGTCCACTGGGGAGAAAAAATCTATTCTCCATATGTTTAAACAACTGGATTTTTATATATGTTATAATATTGACACCCAGATCAAGGGTTCTGGTCAATTCACCACACAAAGATAACCCTATGGAGACCATGTGTCGATACCACCTCCCCCTGACCCAGTGAGCCCTTCTGCACAAGTAGAACTCCTACGCTACCCATTGACACCTGGGACCAGTCAGCTCATATCTTTCTTATACAGTTGTCAGGGACTGAATCTGACGTAATAAGTCTTCTAAGTCTGAAACAGGCAATAGACTGAGTAGGTTCAAATGAAGCTTCTAGAAGTCTATGGCATGCCAGCAAGGCAAGCTATGAATCTTGAAATAAATTTGTGCGACTTCCGGGAAGATGGCGACCAAGAAAAGCGGGGCTTTAGCCCCGCTAACTACTAATCTCCATTACCACAAAATCAGCGCCTTTCATAGCCAGAAAACACCATCACCAGAGAAACAAAAAAATCACCAGGCTCCAGAGAGAAAGTGGACTGAGAACAGAGCTCAGAGCCACAGAGGCGATACACCGGCCTCACGCCCGAGGACGCAGCAGCAGCGCCATACTGCCAGCGCCAGCGGCGAGTTCACCGGACGGCTACAGCAAGCCGAGGTGAGCCACTGCGGAACAGTGAGGCGGGATTTCTCGGCGCAGGGAGCATCTAAAGCTCCCAGTGGCTGAGCGCAGCACACGCTGCAGGGATTCAGAGTGGAACTCAAAACCAAGAAGAAATACACCATCCTCACGGCCGAGGGTGTAACAGCAGCGCCATATTGCCACCGGCGGCAGCAGCAGAGAATTCACGGAGTCCAGTATAGCTACATCTGCGTACTCAAGAACAGTGAGTCAAATTGCGGGCCACAGAGGAGAAATCCCAGTACTGTACTCCCTGGGACTTGACCCAGTGGGGGAGTGGCGGTGGCAGAGATATCACACCATAGGAGAACGCCCAACCTGGCACCCCCCATAGTCTAAAGCAGCCTCTATCGACTCCCTGGGTCTGAGACTTTGCAATACAACCCAGTAAAGGAGTAGTGGGGTCTGAGTTACTACAGACTCGAGATCCAGAACACCTTAAGTGAAGTCATAGTGACCCAAGGGAAGAACCCAGAGAAGGCACAAACTTCCAAAATCATGGGAAAGAGGAATAACAATGGAGCAATGAATGCCCACAACCCCACAATATCAGAACCCGATAAAACAGAAATTCAGAGATTTCTAGAAGATCAAATCAGGAAAATAACTGTAGAAATAATAAAGGTGCTTCGAAAAGAACTCAGAGAGAGCCAAAAAGAGATAAAGGATGCAATTAATGAAGAAAAGGCCTCAATTCAAAGCACAAACAACCAATTAGACCACATGGAGAACAGAATCTCGCTCTTAGAAGATGAGCAATCCAAAAATGAACGCATAGTTTCTAATCTAGAAAAAAATATCCGACAGCAGGAATCTGATATTGAAGAAATATGGGCCCATTTTAAGAGAGCTAACCTAAGAATAATTGGAATAGAGGAGGGAAAAGAAAGTGAAACCAAAGGGATCAACAATATCTTCAAGGAAGTAATAGCAGAAAATTTTCCAAACATAGAGCAAAAGGTCGATACACAGGTCCAGGAAACTTATAGAACTCCCTTTAGACAGGATCAGAGAAGAGGATCCCCACGCCACATAATTGTCAAAATGACCAATGTGGAAGCCAAGCAGAGAATCTTAAAGGCAACAAAAGCAAAGGGCCAAGTGACATTCAGAGGCAAGCCAATTAGAATCACTCCAGACCTCCCAAACCAAGTCATGAGAGCCAGAAGGGCTTGGAGTAACATATTCCAAACTCTGAAAGAAAACAACTTCCAGCCAAAAATTTCCTACCCAGCAAAACTTTCTATCAAATTAGATGAAGAAATAAGAAGCTTCCATGACAAACAGAAACTGAAGGAATTTATGTCTTCAAAACCAGCGCTAGAGAAAATACTCAAAGAGATTAACTACAAAGAAGAAATAGGTAACACACACAAGAACCAGAGAAACAAGAGTTTCCATCCAACAGACAACTAAGATTGGTTATCTGTGGAGATTCATTACTTATGTTAGTCTTTTACCTATCTCTAAATGGTATTGTTTGCCTTTATTGTTGTTAATTTTTAGGAATATTAATATACCTTCAGATATAGCATTTGGAAATATTTTATCCCATTCTATTAGTAACTGTTAACTCTGTTTACATTGTCTTTGGATATACAATATTTTTTTTTATTTTTTAGGGAGTTTGTATACTCTTCTGTTGCCTGTGCCATTGAAATCATATCCAAGAAATCACTGCCAGTTTCAATGTTGTGAGTTTTTATGACCCAGATTTTCTCCTAAAAGTTTAGAGTCTTAAGATTTATATTTAGGTCTTTTATCTATTTTGAGTTAATATTTGTATATGGGATTAGGTAAGGGTCAAATTTCATTCTTTTCCATGTAATTATTATGTTTCAACAATATTTAGTTAAAATATTATTATTTCTACCACCAAATGTTCGTGGAAACCTTGTCAAAAATAACTTGACAATATAGGGAAGAATTTAGCTCTAGGCTTTTATTTAACTCCAATGTTTTATATATCTGCCTTTAGAACAGTACTACACTGTTTCAATTATTGTAGCTTTATATGGTTTGAAATCAGAAAGTATATATCTTCTAGCTTTGTTCTTTTTCAAGAGAGTTTTGGGTGTCTAGAGTCCATATTCCATATTAGGATAGATTTTTTTCTGAAAAATAAATATATAAATATATGATAGTTTCACCTAAAAAATAGAAAAAAATATTCTCTGGTAAGAAAGCAAAAAGAAATATTGAAATGTTATCTTTAAGTCATCAAAAGCTTGGTATCAGACAAATGAAACTGTTATGTGAAATTATCATTTTTAAATTTGGATAAATTGCTATAATACTAGATGTCAACCACTAAGTCAAGCATGGGAAGGAGGGATGGGGAGAGAATGGGGTGGGGATTGGGTGGGGGCTGACTGTGCAATATGTGCATGTATGTCCACAAAAGTTTGTATCCCACTAAGATGTATGAATACAGTGCACCAATAAAAATTTTAAAAAAAAGAAATGTGCATGCCCTAGCTGTGGGAAGCTTGGGGTTGGTGGAGTGATGAGGGAGGGGTTATGAGACTGATATATATTTGCCTGCTGTGTGCATTGGAGGAGGAAGCATTAAAGAGGAAGCATCATCAACAGACTCGGCGTTTGTGTCTTCTTCCCTAGGCTCTGCTTCTCAGAGCCTTAGGGTCGCGACAATAAAGCAGTGAAGATACATATGAAAGAAAATAGAAAAAAGAAAATGACAGTGGAATAAAACCCAATACTCAGAAGGCAAGATCCACAGCAAAGAGCCCAAGCACATGACTAACCTGGTGTGGTGGCCTGCTCCATCTCAGGCCACTTGTGTGAACTAGGACAGCCACCTCCACAGACCCAAGAAATTCCAGCAAGTAAACCAAGGTCTTGAAGTGCAGAAAGCAGCAGCAGAGCTCCAACATCTTAAGCGACCAACTCTGTGCTTCAGGGACAGAGAAAAAGATCCAAAAGCCCTTACACTCACCAGAGGCAGCGCACTGTGCCCTCCAGAGACTCAGGCCTGGAAGACAGTGTTAACTTCATTTCTCAGCTGATGGCCACCCAGAGCAGCCACAGGACCCCAGCATGCTAAGATCTGGCAGCCCAACCCCGAGGTGGTTGGGTTAGAACCTACAGACATGGAAAAGGCCCCTAATGCCCAAGGCAGAGTATCAGCACAGGGTCCCAGGGGGTTACTCTGAGATTACTTACACTGGATACCCTCTGCCTATGCTGGTAGGAAGGTGCAAGCCCAGCCAAAGGCCAGCAGGTGCAGAGTTCAGTGCTGGAAAATCCAGAGCCCAAGGCCTAAAAACACAGAGCTGAGGAACAGAGAGTGCAGGATCCAGGGCCTGAAAGAGAAGAGCCCAGGGCCAGAACACATAGAACCCTGTGCTTACACGGAACCCATTTACAGTGACACCTGCCACCCTGACACCTGAGCACAAAACGCTGAGAGGCAAGAGAGGGGCACAAACACTCATAGGGTGGGTCCAAAAACTGACAATAGGTTATGGAGCAAATGAGATATTGAAACATACTCCATAATCTACTACAGTGAACAGACATTATATGGGCCTTATAAGTGTAAAATTAACAATACATTTTTTTCTTTCTTACTGTTACTAGGGTTTTTTTATTTTGTCTTTTTAAATTTTTTATTGGTGCATTGTATTCATACATCTTAATGGAAGGCAAAATGGTGGAGACATACATGCACACATCACCCAATTCGCCCTTACCCAGTTCCCACCTCAGTCCCTCCCCATCCCTCCTCCTCATGTTTGACTTAATGATTGACATTGATATGTTTGTTAAAGTACATCATGTAGACTTCCTGGAAAGAGATGACCTAGGGAAGCAGCCCATACCAGTCCTGCTGACAGCTGATCTCCATTGCCTCAAAAGTAGTATAATAATAGTAAAAATAGCCCTCCAGAGTCCCAGCCCAGTGAGCACCTAAAGTGTAAGTGAATCTGCATCCCAAAGGGGAACTTTCAGCACTGTGCCCCTAGTGACTCACACAGCCACAATAAACTCTATGGGTTTGAGATCTTGTGGTTCAACCCAGTGAAGGAGGAGAGGTGACAGAGATTATCACACTCTCTAGAGACTCAGAGCTTTTCTCAATAACACTAAGCAAAGTCATAGTCCCCATAGGAAAACACTCACCCAGGCACCCCTAGGGTCTCACACAGCCCCAAAAAACACCCCGGGTCTGAGACTTCCCAATACAGCCTAGAGAAAGTGGGAGAGGGGGCTGCTGCTGGAAATAACAGAAGCTCTGACAGTCTCAGGCTTTGACCCACAGAAAATGTGAGGGGGAAATCTAGCTAGACCAAACTAATAGAACCTATGGGATCACCACAGACCTCCCAATTGTGGTGAACATGGACCAGCCCTAGCTGTGGAGAACAGAGACTCCTACATTGGGTTTGGTCTCAGAGACATACATCAGCAGCAGTGGCAGGGAGAGACCTAGTCTCCAAACCAATGGAAAGCATGAGGGTGATCTATACTTAATACTTAACATAGCCCAAATGGTATTGGCCATCTACATAGACTGAGAAAATCTCAGAGAATCAAACTCACAGTAGGAATGGTGCCAGTGATACTTGGTATCTGCACAGAGAGAGACTGCAGCAGACCTATCTGCTGAATAGTCATTTAGTTGTAGAGTTGCATTAATTTGTTGTTGAGGTTATTTGGGGCTTTTTGTTATTCTTTTGTGTGTGTGTGTTTGTGAGTATATACACCTCGTTGGTTTTATTGTTGTTTTGTTTTGTTTTTTTATTTTTATCCTATTCCCAAAACTTTGCCCAAGCTTCTTCCTTTGTACATATCAACTCTCTTCTCACTATCCCTTTCCTATCTTTTTTCTGCTTTTTATCTCTCCCTTGTCTTGAATCAAACCCACTTCATATCATTATACCACAAACTCTACATTGGTTACTAGAATACTACTTTACACTTACTATCTCTAATCCCTAGTATATACTACTGTACCAAACTCAAAATTTCATTCTACTCAACTCTGAGATTTTACCCTATTCTTCCATTTACTCCTGTACTTCCCTCCTTCCTCAACCTTCACTGTTGAATACAATTCAAACTTCCCTCAGATATACAAGTTGACACCTAGAAACTGAGAGAAATTTATCAAAAGCTACAGAGGCAAACGTCTGGAATCATGAAAAGGAGGAACAACAAAGGAGCAATGAGCTCCCACAACTCCACAATTACAGAATCTGATAACTCAGAATTGTAGAGATCTGCAGAAGGTCAAATAAGGAATGTAACTGTAGAATTAATATAGGAATTCAAAAAAGAATTTATAGAGAGTCTGAAAGAAGTAAAGGATGCAATCACTGGAGTAAAGGCATCTATTCAAATATAAACAATCACTTAGACCACATGGAGAATAGAATCTCGCTCCTAGAAGAGGATCACTCCAAAAATGAACAATAGTTTATAACATAGAAAAAACAGGAATTAGACACTGAAGAAATATGGTCCCATCTTAAAAGAGCTAACTTAAGAATTACTGGCATAGAGGAGGGAAAAGAAGGAGAAAAAAGGGGGCTCAACAATCTTTTCAAAGAAGTAATAACAGAAAATTTTCCAAACATTGAGCAAGAGATTGACATACAGGTACAGGAAACTTATAAAACCCCCTTTAGACAAGATCAGAGAAAAGGTTCTTCATGCCATATAATAGTCAAAATGACCAATGTAGAAGCCAAAAAGAGACTATTAAAGGCAACAAAAAGACCAAGTGACATTCAGAGGCAAACCAATTAAAATCACTCAAGACTTACCAAACCAAGTCATGAAAGCCATAAGAGCCTGGAGTAGCATATTTCAAACTCTAAAAGAAAACAACCTGAAGCCAAAAATTTCCTACCCAGCAAAATTATCTCTCAAACTAGACGGGGAAAACATCTTCCATGAAAAACAGAAGCTGAAGGAATTTGTATCTTCAAACCAGCACTAGAGAAAATACTCAAAGAGATTAACTACAAATAAGAAACAAGAAATACATGCCAGAATGAGAGAAACAAGAATTTCTATCCAGCAGACAACTAAAAAGAGAAAAACAAACAGTATTTCAAACACAAGTAAAATCTCAACATGTTAGGAATTATGCTAAGTGAAATTAGTCAGTCACAAAAAAATAAGAAATCAGATGCTTTCCCTAATATGTGAAAGCTAAGGAGAAATGGGTCATAGGAGGAACTCTAGATGAAAAATGAAATCCTACAGAGGAGCAAACAAGACAACCTAAAGGAGGAGAAAGGAGGGGGGAAGAAGGAAAATCTCTAAAATATACAATCTAACTTAAACATATCTAAGTCAACCACTAAGCCAAGCAAGGGAGGGAGGGATGGGGAGGGAATGGGGTGGGATACAAGTACACAAGTTTTTTTACCCCAATATGATGTATGAATATAATGCACCAATAAAATATTTTTAAAAAGAAAATTACAGACCAATATCTCTAATAAACATAGATGCAATAATTCTAAACAAAATACTAGCTATATGAATTCAAAACCATATCAAGAGAATTGTACACCACAAGCAAGTTGGTTTCAATGTATGCAAATCAATACATGTTATTCACCACATAAATATAACTGAAAACAAATCCACATGATCACATCAATAGATGCTGAAAAAGCATTTGAAAAAATCCAAAACCCCTTCATGTTAAAAAAAAACTGCAGAAAATTGGAATAGAAGGAATATATCTCAATATCATTAAGTCAATATAATAAATCCCAAACCAACATTATTTTGAATGGAGAAAACTGCAAGAATTCTCTCTAAAATCAGAAGCAAGGCAAGAATGCCCACTATCACCATTTCTTTTCAATATAGTCCTTGAGACTCCTGCCACATCAATAAGACAAGAGAGGGATATCAAAGGGATTCAAATAGGAAAAGAGGAGTTAAAGTTATCCTATTTGCAGATGACAAGATCCCATATCTAGAAGATCAAAAAGAAACTCAACAAAAAGACTATTGAAGCTAATTAACCAATTCAGCAAAGTGGCAGGATACAAAATCAACCCAAAGAAATCAGTTGTTTTCCTATATGGCAACAATGAATCCATGAAAAAAGAAATAAAGAAAACAATTCCACTCACAATAACCTCAAAACCAATAAAATACCTAGGAATAAACCTAACCAAAGACATAAAAGACCTCTACAATAAAATCTATAAAACATTAAGGAAAGAAATTGAGAAAGACTTTAGAAGATAGAAAGATCTCCCTTACTCATGGATAGGCAGAATAAATAACATCAAAATGGCCATTCTGCCAAAAGTGATCTACAGATTCAATGCAATTCCTATCAAAATACCAATGACATTATTCATAGACCTAGAAAACTCAGTCATGAATTTTATATGGAGAAAGTAAAGACCTGGAATAGCCAATGTAATTCTCAGCAATAAGAACAGTGCAGGAGGAATCACAATCCCTGACTTCAAATTATACTACAGACCAATAGTAGTTAAAACAGCATAGTATTGGCACAATAACAGGCACACAGACCAATGGAACAGAATAGAGGATACAGAAACAAACCCACACACTTATAGTCAACTGATTTTTGACAAAGGGGACAAATTCATATGCTGGAGAAAAGACAGCCCTTTCAACAAATGGTGCTGGGAAAACTGGCTATCCATTTGTAGAAAGAAGGAAATAAATCCTTACCTCTTACCATGCACAATAATCAACTCAAGATGGATCAAAGACCTGGAATCAGATCAGAGACCGTGAAGCTATTAGAGGAGGGCATAGGTTCAACATGCTAACATATAGGGACAAGTAGTAACTTCCTCAACAAGACCTCCAAAACACAGGAAATTAAAACAAGAATTAACAAGTGGGATGGCATCAAACTAAAAAGTTTCTGCTCATCAAAAGAAACCATCAAGAATCAAAAGAAAAAGTCTACAGAATGGGAGAAGATCTTTACCAGCCACCATGCTGATAGAGGGCTAATATGCAGAATATACAAAGAGCTCAAAAGACTCTACACTAGCAAAACAAATAACCCAGTTGAGAAATAGGCAACTGGATTGAGTTGACACTTCACAAAAGAAGAGATACAAATGGTCAGTAGATGTTCAATCATTAGCCATCAGGGAGATCCAAATCAAAACTATACTGAGATTCCATCTAACCCCAGTCAGAGTGGCAAGCATAAAGAAATCAAATAACAACTAATGCTGGTGAGGATGTGGGGAAAGAGGAACTCTTTTACACTGTTGGTGGGAGTGCAAACTAGTTCAGCCACTATGGAGATCAGTGTGGAGATTCCTTAGAAAACTGGGAATGGATCCACCATATGATCCAGATCTACCACTACTGGGTATGTTTACAAAGGGATTAACATCAGAGAACTAGTCAGGCATGGTGGCACATGCCTGTAATCCATGTGCTTGGAAGGCTGAGACAGGAGGATCGTACAGGTTCAAAGTCAGCCTCAGCTACTTAGAGGCTCTCAGTAACTTAGTGAGACCCTGTTTCCAAATAAAATATAAAATAGGTCTGGGAGTGCAGCCTGGAGGTAGAAAGCCCCTGAGTTCCACCCCCAGTACCACCAAAAAAAACAAAAATAAGAGAACTACAGTAACATATGCATATCCATGTTCATAGCAGCACAATTTGCAATAGCCAAAATATGGAACCAACCGAGGTCTCCATCAACAGATGAATAAACTGAAAAATTATGGAAAATACACACAATAGAATTATACTCAGCAATAAAGAAGAACAAAAAATCGTGTCATTCAAAAGAAGATGGAAATGCCTGGAGAACATTATGTTAAATGAGATTAGCCAAGCACAGAAAGAGAAAGGACATTTGTTTTCTCTAATATGCTCAAGCTAGGGAGTATTAGAGATACCAGAGGGACTCCAGATAATGGAGGAGAAATCTCAGCAAAGCCAGAAAGGAAGGGGAGGGGAGGAACAAGGCTGAAGTTTATTAATGGAAAAGCTACATTCGACTATGGGTATACATGTGAATATAACAGCTACATTCGACTATGGGTATACATGTGAATATAACATTGTTAACCTGGACACTCAGTATTGGGAAGAAGGGAAAAGGGGAAGAAGGGGTGGAGAGGATACCAAATACTGTGTGAATATATGCCATTGTCAATATGATTCACATTATGATGTGAGACTATAGTGTATCAATAAAAAATAAAAAGAAATAGAAACATCTATACAAGATAGAAATCAAACAAAGTAAATGAGGAGAACTCAAATCATGTACATGATTTAATTTTTCATCCTACTGTTTTGTTTGGGGATATTTTGACTTGTGAGAAAGACCTTTAGCAGTCCTAGTACTAGATAAATTCATATATTCTTCACAAAATGGGTTGCTTCTTACCTATAATTTTACAGCATCTAAATTTGGTGACTTATTAACAAAAATCATAAAAAAGAGAATTTTCGGATGAGTTTTGTTTTGTAGAAATATTTTTTAAAGAAAGATCCCTGGAGGCAAAATGATAGTACTTTTTTAATTATTAAGGCTTAAATACTTATACATTTCAATATCTACAAATACAGAGATACAGATGTCTCCTATTTAGCAGAATTTGCTCAAAATCTGTAATGAGAATAAATCCTCAATTAAAACTATGGTCTGGAGATAGATTTCATTGATGTATGAACAATTTCAAATTATTAACCACCAAGATACAACTTTAAAGAAAGACTTAGATAATTTTAAAAAATAATTTAAAACAATAAAACTATATTAAAATGCATTCTTCAGATAAAAATCAGTGACACAATCTTAGAGAGGGATATATCTCAAAACTAATAAAATGTGTCAATATTTACAAAAATCATTGTTCTGCATCTACTTTTTTAGTATTTTAAAGTAACTTCTTTATTCCAAGTAATTTTGGTACTTCTGCCACTTTGGGTTGTCTTCTTTTTTTATTAGAGGTGCTTATTTATTGCTGATATCTACTTTTTATTTATTTATTATACTTTTTATTTTATTATTATTGTTGGTATTGGGAGTGAAACCCATGGCCATTCTGCCTCTGAGCTACACCCCCAGCCCTATTTTATTGTTTTATTTTGAAACTGGGTTTCACTAAGCTGCATAGGGCCTGCCTCACTAAATTGCTAAAATTGACAACAAACCTGTGATTTCCTGTCTCAGCCTTCCAAGCACTGGGATTACAACTGTGCACCACCACACTTGGCTCATTTGTTATACTTTTATTGCTACACTGTAATTATACATCACAGTGAGATTCAAAGTGAAACATAACTGTATGCATATATCACCTGGTCTATTTCCATTTTTGGAAGAAGTTCTCACTAAGTTGTCGAGGGTCTAGCTGAGTTGCCAATGCTGGTCTAATCTGCAATCTTCCTTTCTCAGCCTCCCAAGTACTAAGATTACAGGAATGCACCACCACACCCAAAATTAATCAAACTATTTTAGGTCCATCATTATAGAAAAATCAAATTGTTGGCCAAAATAAATATATCTTTTATTTTAAACCCTCCCCTTTCACTCTGAAAGAATCTTGGTTTGAACTACAAATGACATGATGAACCAACTCATAATTGTGTGATCTGTGTTTCCACAGGGCTAATATAATTATATTAAAAGAACAGACACTTCAATGCCATCAGAAGAGAGAACGCAGAACAGATGCTTAATATCACTCTGCACAGAGATCTCTTCTTCCTTCTTTCCTTTCTGTTTGGTATCTTTGGGGAGCAGGTTTTGATATTGTCCCTGTGTTCATTATATTCCTGATTCTTTCTCATTATGCTCCATTTTAATTATGCTCAAGGAAGGTTTCTAACTCCTGAGTTACTAAGAACTTTGCCTGTTGCTAAGGAGGACTTGCCCTTGACTGGCCTAACAGTCTGCAGCTACAGTGTGACTTGCAGAAGTGCTCATACCCAGTGTGACCCATTCATTTGGATCAAGCCTTGCACTCGAAATTCCAGTTAGAGAAAGCCAACAGCTATTCCCTTAACTTCCTTTCTCTCCCTTCTCTCTATTTCTCCTCCTTTAATGTGTTACCTACCACACACAGTAAGTAAAATAGCAATAGAGCTTTTTTGTCATTGAAATAGAAATAGAAAAGTATCCTCAAATATTTAATGGTTTTTGAGATTATTTTTGCAGTCAGATCAGTTATTATTGTTGTTTGCTCTTATTAATTGAATTATTTCCCAGCATATGAACAGCTGTTGCATAATATCTGGTAAATTGATTGGCCCAGATCACTGCAACAGAGAGGCCAGGCATGCCTTTGTTCTTTCGCTGTTCCTATTTTTACAGTTACAAGGATCATTTATGTGTTCCTGTTGCTTCTATTCTAGAGTGTTCCCATTCTCTAGCCTCTGTATTAGGCCAAAACTAGCTGCCCTGGAATCTCAATGGTTTAAACCATCTAAGTTGATTTCCCTCTAAAATAATGTCCAGTAAGTTGGTGTGTTGGGAAAGTGGGGTGCACCTATACTCCAGGGTACCCCAAGGACCCAGGCTGACTAAAATGTTGCCACCTTAGAGGAGCATGTAGGTAGTTGTAACGCATCAAGCCTGAAAGCGGTCCGTGTTGCTTCCACTACTAGCCAGTGGTCAGTTACATCTAACTTACATAACTGCAAGAGAAGCTGGGAAAAGTAGTCCAGCTGTGTTTCCAGGCAGAAAAGAAACAAGGGTGGTGAATAGCCCAGTAGTCTCTACCACAATCTAGTTAAACATCATCAGTGCAGTCAATGGAAACTCTGAATGAAACAGGTTGAATAAAAATTTTCTGAGAAATAAATCTTTAAGTGTAAGCTCAGTGCCAAATACATGTTTTGAATGCTTCTTAGATTGCCTTCAATTACCATAGAAAATGGAGATTCCATTTTAAGAAGTGGTAACATAACTTTTTCAGTCTTCAGAGACTGAAAAAAACAGTCTCATGTGATTCAGATAGATTCTTCTTTATCTTATTACTTTGGGGTATTTATTGAACTTGTCCATATACCTTGAAAGCTTATTATAAAACAATTGGCAGCCTTATGGACTTATATCCCAGTCTTGTTGAACTTGTGGAAAAAATATTTAGATGTAATTACATAGCATCAAAATTTGGTACTCTTTAGAATTGCAAGTCTACATCTCCAAGGCAAAATGAAGTTCTCCAACATGATTTTGAAAGGGCTTGCTGCTACAATTATAATTTAACTAAAATCTATTTGTAGTTTGCAAATGCCTTGCAATCATAGATATCCCTTTGCCAAGTTTACCAGTTTCAATTCTCATTTTACAAGCGAGGAATCATCAAATAGAGCACAAGGGTTGGAGTTGTTGCACTACCCTGATCTGGCTTCCCTCCCATGTGTTTCCATCTGTAGTTTCATCACCCTTCTTGTTAATGTGTTTATGAACATTATTCTGAACATTTTTATTATGCATTATTCTACATTCTAAGTTGTTACAAAGAATTGATAGTATCTGTTTTCATGAGTCTCTGTTCTCATAAATGATAATCATATTTGTAAAGCATATTTCCAGAATTATATTCATAAAAATTTTAGAGGCAAAAGAAAAAAAATCACACAATCGAAGCTCTCCTTTAAAAATAACTTTTAGGAGGTAAGTACACCAAGTGTTGTGTGCATGTATGTTCGTAGCACTTTGAATCTCACTATTATATATAATTACATTGTACCAATAAAAGTATTAAAAAGATTAATTTATAGCCAAGTTCATTTTATCTGCCTGTTAGCTCCATTTTTTCACTTCTTTATTCATTTGATTTTTTGTTTTTTATTTGGTTTTTTTGGTTTTTTTTATTTTTTTATTTTTATTTTTATTTTTTTTAATTTTTAATTGGTGCACTGTATTCATACATCATAGTGGGATACATACTTTTGTAGACATACATGCACACATTGCCCAATCAGCCCCCACCCGATCCCCACCCCATTCTCTCCCTATCCCTCCCTCCCATGCTTGGCTTAGTGATTGACATCTAGTATTATAGCAATTTATCCAAAATTAAAAATGATAGTATCACATAACAGTTTCATTTGTCTGATACCAAGCTTTTGATGACATAAAGAAAACATTTCAATATTTCTTTTTGCTTTCTTTCTTACCAGAGAATCTAATTTTTTCTATTTTTTAGGTGAAACTATCATATATTTATATATTTATTTTTCAGAAAAAAAATCTATCCTAATATGGAATATGGACTCTAGATACCCACAACGATCTTGAAAAGGAACAAAGCTAGAAGATGTATATTTTCTGATTTCAAACCATATAAAGCTACAATAATTGAAACAGTGTAGTACTATTCTAAAGGCAGATATATAAACCATTGGAGTTAAATAAAAGCCTAGAGCTAAATTCTTCCCTATATTGTCAAGTTATTTTTGACAAGGATTCCACAAACATTTGGTGGTGGGAATATTAATCTTTTAACTAAATATTGTTGAAAAATAATAATTACATGGAAAAGAATAAAATTGGACCCTTACCTAATCCCATATACAAATATTAACTCAAAATAGATAAAAGACCTAAATATAAATCTTAAGACTCTAAACTTTTAGGAGAAAATCTGGGTCATAAAACCTCACAACACTGAAATTGGCAGTGATTTCTTGGTTATGATTTCAATGGCACAGGCAACAGAAGAGTATACAACTCCCTAAAAAATAAAAAACATATTGTATATCCAAAGACAATGTAAACAGAGTTAACAGTTACTAATAGAATGGGATAAAATATTTCCAAATGCTATATCTGAAGGTATATTAATATTCCAACTAGAAATCCTAAAAGTTAACAACAATAAAGGCAAGCAATACCCTTTAGAGATAGGTAACAGACTAACATAAATAATGAATCTCCACAGATAACCAATCTTAGTTGTCTGTTGGATGGAAAATCTTGTTTCTCTAGTTCTGATGTGTGTTACCTATTTCTTCTTTGTAGTTAATCTCTTTGAGTATTTTCTCTAGTGCTGGTTTTGAAGACAAAAATACCTTCAGTTTCTGTTTGTCATGGAAGCTTCTTATTTCTCCATCTAATTTGATAGAAAGTTTTGCTGGGTAGGAAATTTTTGGCTGGAAGTTGTTTTCTTTCAGAGTTTGGAATATGTTACTCCAAGCCCTTCTGGCTCTCATGACTTGGTTTGGGAAGTCTGGAGTGATTCTAATTGGTTTGCCTCTGAATGTCACTTGGCCCTTTGTTTTTGTTGCCTTTAAGATTCTCTGCTTGGCTTCCACATTGGTCATTTTGACAATTATGTGGCGTGGGGATCCTCTTCTCCGATCCTGTCTAAAGGGAGTTCTATACGTTTCCTGGACCTGCGTATCGACCTCTTGCTCTATGTCAGGAAAATTTTCTGCTATTACTTCCTTGAAGAGATTGTTGATCCCTTTGGTTTCACTTTCTTTTCCTTCCTCTATTCCAATTATTTTTAGGTTAGCTCTCTTAAAATGGGCCCATATTTCTTCAATATCAGATTCCTGCTGTCGGATATTTTTTTCTAGATTAGAAACTATGCGTTCATTTTTGGAATGATCATCTTCTAAGAGCGACATTCTGTTCTCCATGTGTTCTAATCGGTTGTTTGTGCTTTGAATTGATGTCTTTACTTCATTAATTGCATCCTTTATCTCTTTTTGGCTCTCTCTGAGTTCTTTTCGAAGCACCTCTATTATTTCTACAGTTATCTTCCTGATTTGATCTTCTAGAAATCTCTGATTTTCTGTTTTATCGGGTTCTGATGTTGTGGGGTTGTGAGCATTCATTGCTCCAGTATTATTCCTCTTTCCCATGATTTTGGAAGTTTGTGCCTTCTCTGGGTTCTTCCCTTGGGTCACTATGACTTCACTTAAGGTGCTCTGGATCTCGAGTCAGTAGTATCTCAGACCCCACTACTCCTTTACTGAGTTGTATCACAGAGTCTCCAACCCAGAGAGTCGATAGAGGCTGCTTTAGACTGTGGGGGGTGCCAGGTTGCACGTTCTCCTATGGTGTGATATCACTGCCACCGCCCCTCTCCCACTGGGTCAAGTCCCAGTGAGTACAGTACTGGGATTTCTCCGCTGTGGCCCACAATTTGACTCACTGTTCTTGAGTACGCAGATGTAGCTCTACTGAATTCGGTGAATTTGGTGCTGTTTCTGCCGGTGGCAATATGGCGCCGCTGCTACGCCCTCGGCTATGGGGCTGGCGTTTTTTTTTTTTCTTGGTTTTGATTTCCACTCTGAATCCCTGCAGCGTGTGCTGAGCTCAGCCACTGGAAACTTTAGATGCTCTCTGCGCCGAGAAATCCCGCCTGGCTGTTCCGCAGCGGCTCCCCTCGGCTTGCTGTGGCCGTCCCGTGAATTCGCCGGTGCCTCCGGCAGTATGGCGCTGCTGCCGCGTCCTCTGGCGTGAAGCCGCGTCCTCGGGCGTGAGGATCTCCTCTGTGGCTCTGTTCTCAGTTCGCTTTCTCTCTGGAGCCTGGTGAATTTTTTTGTTTCTCTGGTGATGTTGTTTTCTGGCTTTGAAAGGCGCTGATTTTGTGGTAATGGAGATTTGTTGTTAGCGGGGCTCTTAAGCCCCGCTTTTCTCGGTCGCCATCTTCCCGGAAGTCTCATTTGATTTTTTGGTCAATCATTCTTAAACAGGACTGAATTGTCCTAATTAACATAAAAATTATGAGGGCATATTTTGAGAAAACATGATTAGGGTTCAAAAAAATTAGCAAGTAGCAAGAAGATCCTGCTACTCTTTAAGTAAGTTCTATCTATGAATTAGATTCCCACAAAGATATTTCAGTTCATTAATTCTTCAAATACTTATTGAGCACATACCACACAGTCATAGGGACTGAAAATCCTATGATGGACAAAATGCATAGGGGTATTCTACCCTCACCTTATGGAACTTCCACTCCAATGGAGAGACGCTCAACAAACAGACAGATGTATACAATGATATGCATCATTGACATAAGCCGATTTTGTCACTTTTCCTGCCACAACAGAAGCCCCTCACTCTATCAATGGCCTTGTACCACTTGGCACTTCCAAAAGGCTACAGAAGCTGGGTGTGGTGGTACATGCCTATAATCCCAATTCTTGAGAGGCTGAGACAGGAGGATCACCGTTTCAAGGCCAGTCTCAGCAACTTAGTGAGACCCTCAGAACCTAGCAAAATCATGTTTCAAAACTTAAAAAAATAAAATACAATAGGGCAGGAGAATATAGGTTGGAGGTAGAATGCCCCTGGGTTCAACCTCCAGTACCACAAACGGGGAAGGCTGAAGAAAAGCAAATGGTTAGAGAGTCAAAGCTCATTAGTGTTTGCAACAAAAATATGAGTGTTGTATTTTGCCATTGCTTTGGTTTTTTATAATATTTATTTGTGCACTATATTCATAAATCATATTGGGGTAAAAAACTTGTGTGTACATACATGTACACATCACTGATTTAACCCCTACCCAATTCTCACCCCATTCCCTCCCCATCCCTCCTGCCCTTGCTCAGCTTAGTGGTTGGCTTCGATCCATTGCTTTGTTTTATTATATCATTTTAACATTGCATCCCCTCCTGGCTTGTTGATATTGAGTATTTTTTTATTTTTTATTGGTGCACTGTATTCATACATCATAGTGGGATACAAAGAAAACTTTTGTAGACATACATGCACGCATTGCCAGTCAACCCCCACCCGATCCCCACCGAATTCCCTCCCCATCCCTCCTTCCCATGCTTGGCTTAGTGGGTGACATCTAGTATTATAGCAATTTATCCAAAATTAAAAATGATAATCTCATATAACAGTTTCATTTGTCTGATACCAAGCTTTTGATAACTTAAAGATAACATTTCAATATTTCTTTTTGCTTTCTTTCTTACCAGAGAATATTTTTTCTTTTTTTTTTAGGTGAAACTATCATATATTTATATATTTATTTTTCAGAAAAAAATCTATCCTAATATGGAAAATGGACTCTAGATACCCAAAACGATCTCGAAAAAGAACAAAGTTAGAAGATGTATATTTTCTGATTTCAAACCATATAAAGCTACAATAATTGAAACTGTGTAGTACTGTTCTAAAGGCAGATATATAGAAGATGGCGACCGAGAAAAGCGGGGCTTAAGAGCCCCGCTAACAACCAATCTCCATTACCACAAAACCAGCGCCTTTCATAGCCAGAAAACACCATCACCAGAAAAACAAAAAAAACCACCAGGCTCCAGAGAGAAAGCGGACTGAGAACAGAGCTCAGAGCCAGAGAGGAGATACACGCGCCCGAGGACGCGGCAGCAGCGCCATACTGCCGGCGGCAGCGGCAAACTCACCGGACGGCTACAGCAAGTCAAGGTGAGCCGCTGCGGAACAGGCAGGTGGGATCTTTCGGCGCAGAGAGCATTTAGAGCTCCCAGTGGCTGAGCTCAGCACACGCTGCAGGAACTCAAAGTGGAACTCAAAACCAGAGAAGAAAAAATACGCCAGCCTCACGGCCGAGGGCGTGGCAGCGGCGCCATATTGCCACCAGCGGCAGCAGCAGTGAATTCACCGAGTCCAGTACAGCTACATCTGCGTACTCAAGAACAGTGAGTCAAATTGTGGGCCACAGAGGAGAAATCCCAGTACTGTACCCCCTGGGACTTGACCCAGTGAGGGAGTGGGGGTGGCAGAGATATCACACCATAGGAGAACGTGCAACCTGGCACCCCCCATAGTTTAAAGCAGCCTCTATCGACTCCCTGGGTCGGAGACTCTGTGATACAACCCAGTAAAGGAGTAGTGGGGTCTGAGATACTACAGACTCGAGATCCAGAGCACCTTAAGTGAAGTCATAGTGACCCAAGGGAAGAACCCAGAGAAGGCACAAACCTCCGAAATCATGGGAAAGAGGAATAACACTGGGGCAATGAATGCCCACAACCCCACAACATCAGAACCTGATAAAACTGAAAATCAGAGATTTCTAGAAGATCAAATCAGGAAAATAATTATAGAAATAATAGAGGTGCTTCAAAAGGAACTCAGAGAGAGCCAAAAAGAGATAAAGGATGCAATTAATGAAGTAAAGGCCTCAATTCAAAGCACAAACAACCGATTAGACCACATGGAGAACAGAATCTCGCTCTTAGAAGATGAGCAATCCAAAAATGAACGCATAGTTTCTAATCTAGAAAAAAATATCCGACAGCAGGAATCTGACATTGAAGAAATATGGGCCCATCTTAAGAGAGCTAATCTAAGAATAATTGGAATAGAGGAGGGAAAAGAAAGTGAAACCAAAGGGATCAACAATCTCTTCAAGGAAGTAATAGCAGAAAATTTTCCAAACTTAGAGCAAGAGGTTGATACACAGGTCCAGGAAACTTATAGAACTCCCTTTAGACAGGATCGGAGAAGAGGATCCCCACGCCATATAATTGTCAAAATGACCGATGTGGAAGCCAAGCAGAGAATCTTAAAGGCAACAAAAACAAAGGGCCAAGTGCATGCAGAGGCAAACCAATTAGAATCACTCCAGACTTCCCAAACCAAGTCATGAGAGCCAGAAGGGCTTGGAGTAACATATTCCAAACTCTGAAAGAAAACAACTTGCAGCCAAAAATTTCCTACCCAGCAAAACTTTCTATCAAATTAGATGGAGAAATAAGAAGCTTCCATGACAAACAGAAACTGAAGGAATTTATGTCTTCAAAACCAGCGCTAGAGAAAATACTCAAAGAGATTAACTACAAAGAAGAAATAGGTAACACTCACCAGAACCAGAGAAACAAGACTTTCCATCCAACAGACAACTAAAATTGGTTATCTGTGGAGATTCATTATTTATGTTAGTCTTTTACCTATCTCTAAATTGTATTGTTTGCCTTTATTGTTGTTAATTTTTAGGATTTCTAGTTGGAATATTAATATACCTTCAGATATAGCATTTGGAAATATTTTATCCAATTCTATTAGTAACTTTTAACTCTGTTTACATTGTCTTTGGATATACAATAATTTTTTTATTATTTTTTAGGGAGTTTGTATATTCTTCTGTTGCCTGTGCCATTGAAATCATATCCAAGAAATCACTGCCAATTTCAATGTTGCGAGGTTTTATGACCCAGATTTTCTTCTAAAAGTTTATAGTTTTAAGATATATATTTAGGTCTTTTATCTATTTTGAGTTAATACTTGTATGTGGGATTAGGTAAGGGTCCAATTTTATTCTTTTCCATGTAATTATTATTTTTCAACAATATTTAATTAAAAGATTATTATTTCCACCACCAAATGTTCATGGAAACCTTGTCAAAAATAACTTGGCAATATAGGGAAGAATTTAGCTCTAGGCTTGTATTTAACTCCAATGGTTTATATATCTGCCTTTAGAACAGTACTACACTGTTTCAATTATTGTAGCTTTATATGGTTTGAAATCAGAAAATATATATCTTCTAGCTTTGTTCTTTTTCAAGATTGTTTTGGGTATCTAGAATCCATATTCCATATTAGGATAGATTTTTTCTGAAAAATAAATATATAAATATATGATAGTTTCACCTAAAAAAACAAAAAAAAATCCTCTGGTAGGAAAGAAAGCAAAAAGAAATATTGAAATGTTATCTTTAAGTCGTCAAAAGCTTGGTATCAGACAAATGAAACTGTTATGTGAGATTAACATTTTTAATTTTGGATAAATTGCTATAATACTAGATGTCAACCACTAAGCCAAGCATGGGAAGGAGGGATGGGGAGAGAATGGGGTGGGGATTGGGTGGGGGCTGACTGGGCGATGTGTGCATGTATGTCTACAAAAGTTTGTATCCCACTATGATGTATGAATACAGTGCACCAATAAAATAAAATTAAAAAAAATAAAGGCAGATATATAAACTATTGGAGCTAAATAAAAGCCTAGAGCTAAATTCTTCCATATATTGTCAAGTTATATTTGACAAGGTTTCCACGAACATTTGGTGGAGGAAATAATAATCTTTTAACTAAATATTGTTGAAACATAATAATTACATGGAAAAGAATAAAGTTGGACCCTTACCTAATCCCATATACAAATATTAACTCAAAATAGATAAAAGACCTAAATATAAATCTTAAGACTATAAACTTTTAGGAGAAAATCTGGGTCATAAAACCTCACAACACTGAAATTGGCAGTGATTTCTTGGATATGATTTCAATGGCACAGGCAACAGAAGGGTAAACAAACTCCCTAAAAAATAAAAAAAAATTGTATATTCAAGGACAATGTAAACAGAGTTAAAAGTTACTGATAGAATGGGATAAAATATTTCCAAATGCCATATCTGAAGGTATATTAATATTCCAACTAGAAATCCTAAAAATTAACAATAATAAAAGCAAACAATACAATTTAGACAGGTAAAAGACTTAACATAAATAATGAATCTCCACAGATAACTAATCTTAGTTGTCTTTTGGATGGAAAATCTTGTTTCTCTCCCACCTCGTTCCTCCCTCCCTTGCTTGGCTTAGTGATTGACTTTGATATGTTTAAGTACTTTATGTGTTTTAGAGATTTTCCTCTTCCCACCTCCTTTCTCCTCCTTTAGGTTGTCTTGTTTGCTCCTCTATAGGATTTCCTCTTTCCAGAGTTCCTCCTATGACCCATTTCTCCCTAACTCTCACATATTAGGGAAAGCATCTGATTTCTTATTTTTTGTGACTGACTAATCTCACTTAGCATAATGTCCTCCAGTTCCATCCATTTCCCTGAAAATGATGTAACTGTGTTTTTCTTTGTGGCTGAGTAAAATTCCATTGTGTACATATCCCACAGTTTTGTAATCCATTCATCTGTTGATAGACATCTTGGCTGGTTCCATAGTTTGGCTATGGTGAATTGGGCAGCTATGAACATAGATACACATGCATTAGTTTGGTAGTTTGCTTTCCTATCTTTTGGGTAGATACCCAGAAGTGGTATTGCTGGATCAAATGGTAGATTTGTTCCCATTCTTCTGAGGATTCTCCATACTGTTTTCCAGAGTGGTTGCACTAATTTGCAACCCCACCAACAATGTCTTAGAGTTCCCACTTCTCCACATCCTCGCCAGCCTCTGTTGTTGTTTGTGTTTTGAATGATGGCCATTCTAGTTGGAGTTAGGTGAAATCTCAGGGTAGTTTTGATTTACATCTCTCTGAATGCCAGTGATGTTGAGCATTTTTTCATGCATTTATTGGCCATTTGAATTTCTTCTTTTGTGAAGTGTCTATTTAGTTCATTTGCCCATTTTGTTATTGGATGCTTTGTTTTCTTAGTGTTGAGTTTCTTGAGTTCTCTGTATATTCTAGATATTAGTCCTCTATTGGTGGTGTAGGTGGCAAAAATCTTCTCCCATTCTGTTGGCTCTCGACTGAGGTTCTTGATAGTTTCCTTTGCTGAACAGAAGCTCTTCAGTTTCATGAAATCCCATGTATTGATTCTCCTTTTAATTTGTTGTGCCTTTGGGGTCTTGTTGAGGAAATGTTTGTCTGAGCCTATGTGTTGTAGTGTTGGACCTATGCCCTCTTCAAGGAGCTTCAAGGTCTCTGGTTTAATTTCCAAGTCTTTGATCCATCGTGAGTTGACTTTTGTACAGGGTGAAAAAGTGGGATTAATATCCAATTTTCTGCATATGGTTAACCAGTTTTGCCAACACCATTTGTTGAAGAGGCTATCTTTTTTCCAGTGTATGTTTTTGGCCCCTTTGTCAAAAATCAATTGGCTGAAAGTGTGTGGACTTGTTTCTGGGTCTTCGAGTTATTTCTTTTCTTCCCATTATATGAATATATTTTTTAGAATTCTAAAGGCCCTGAGAGATCATCTTCTCTGACCACTTTATTTCACAAATGAGGAGAGCTAATTAAATTCAGACATATGAAGTGATTTGCCCAAGATTACATAAATAGTTGGGGGAAGAACTGGGACTGGATTCCAGTTCTAGTTTACATCCCCAGAGAGCAAAACAGTGAAAACAATATAGTTCATGATACTAGGGAGACAGCCCCAGTAAACTCAGATTTGTGAAGAGTAATTTGGAGGTTGGAAACTAAAACGTCAAGAAATCTATTTGCAAGTCCTTTTCCTTTACTTCTTTCTCACCACACTTCTTTTTTTTCTTGTCTATACTTTTATTGATGCATTATAGTTAATACAGTACAGTGACATTCAAAGTGATACATCCCTGCATACACCTGCACCTGGTGTATTTCCCTCCATCTCCCACCCTGTCACCACATTTCTTTTAAAGAAGGACACAGTGAGCTGGGTGCAGTGGTGCATATTGGTCATCCTGGTACTTGGGAAGCTGGGACAAGAGGATTGCAGGTTCAAGGCCAGTTCAAGCAACTTGGCAAGACCCTGTTTCAAAATAAAAAATAAAAAGGCCTGGAGGTGTAGCTCAGAGATAGAATGTCCACGAATTCAATCTCCAGTCCCAAAAGAAAAAAAGAAACAGATGATGCACAGTGGACCTAAAATGGCCATGGATTATTATGGGATTAGTATGGAAATAAAAGGGAAGCAGGCGGGCCAAGAAATGCTGCTGCAGAGGAAGAAATGCTGAGTGGCAAGCTGAAAGTAGAAAGTAAACGAGAAAGATGATTCTAAAGTTAGGAAATAATTACAATGTTATTTCATCATAATTAAAAATCTAGAATACTCATACAGTCCATCCAACTCCAGTCAGCAACCAACTCTTTCATCTCTAACAAAAATTAGAAGATGCTTTATACAAAAGGTCAAAATTACACAAACTCCATCCATTCCATTGTGCCGCTGGAGAGCAGCTTCTTACAATAATACAATAATTGGAAATAAAGTTGCAGAAGCTGCCGGGTGAGGAGAGAAGATCACAAAAGAAGAAATTCATAATGGGTAATAAGCAATGCCATTGAAAAAAACTACAGAAGGGTTATGCTAATAGATACAATAAAAGAATGTCTTTAAATACACACTCAATGAGAAGCTACACACTTCAGGAGACAAAGAATTGGAAACCATAGAAGAAATACAATGTGCATTTTTCCTATAAAGTATTGGTTTCCCATCTTGGCAACTGAGCCTTTCATGAGAACACATATCATAATATAACACTATATCATAATATAAGCTAAACTGGGTGTGGTGGCACATGCCTATAATCTCAGTACCTGGGAGGCTGAAACAGGAGAATGGCAGGCTCAAGGCCAGCCACAGTGACCTAGCAAGACACTGTTTTAAAACAAAACATTTTTTAAGGGTTGGGAGGCTGAGACAGGAGGATCACAGGTTCATAGAAAGCCTCAGCTACTTAATGAGGCCCTCCGCAACTTAGTGAGACACTGTTTCAAAATAAAGGATAAAAATTAGGGCTGGGGGTATAGCTTAGAGATGGAATGCTTCTGGGTTTAAATCCTAGTACCGCAAAAATGAGGGTTGGGCCAATCAGAGTGGCAAACATAAAGAAATAAAACAACAACAATTGCTGGTGAGGATGTGGGAAAAGGGGAACTCTTTTACACTGTTGGTGGAAGTGCAGAGTAGTTCAGCCACTATGGAGATCAGCATGGAGATTCCTTAGAAAACTGGGAATAGATCCACCATTTGATCCGGCTATACCACTCCTGGGTATCTTTCCAAAGGGGTTGAAATCAGAGAACTATGCTAACAGATGCATACCCATGTTCATAGCAGCACAGTTTGTAATAGCCAAAATATGGAACCAACCTAGATCTCCATCAACAGATGAATGGATTGCAAAATTATGGGAAATACACACAATGGAATTCTTATTCAGCTATAAAGAAAAATAAAATAATAGCATTTGCAATAAGATGGAAGGAACTGGAGAACATTATGTTAAGTGAGATTAGTCAAGCACAGAAAGAGAAGGGACATATGTTTTCTCTAATATGCCCAAGCTAGGGAGTAGTGGTAATACCAGAAGGACTCCAGATAATGGAGGGGAAATCTCAGCAAAGCTTGAATGAAAGGATAGGAGAGGAAGAAAGCTGAGGTTGTTCAATGGAGGAGCTACATACGAATATGTGTAATAGCATAAATACAACATGATTAACCTGGACACTCTCTATTGTGGGGGAGGGAAATGTAGGGGGAAGGGCATGAAGCACAATGTAAATGTACACCACTCTCAATATGTTCCACTAATAAAAAATAAAATTTTTTTAAATGGGGGTTGGGTGTATGTATACGTTGGGAAGTAGAATGCCTCTGTGTTCAATTCCTAGTAACACACACACATACACACACATACACACACATATACACAGTCAGTGTCCTGTTCTCCATAATCATCTCCAAGAAGGACACAGTTATAAAACCTCATTTCCTCTAACCACCCAACATCCCACAGAGGACATAGCAGACCTTCTGACACATACTATGGCCCAAAAGAATGGACACTGGTCTTGAATTTGAATGACAAAGGCCCTGGCCCTGCCACTTGACTCTAGCAAACCATTTTGCCTTTCTGAATCTGCTTTCTCACCTCTAGAATGGAGACACCTTGTAATAGGGCAAGGTAACATGATTAAATAAAATCATGGAAATAAATACATCCTGTGGCCGGGTGTGGTGGCGCACACTTGTAATCCCTGCACTTGGGAGGTTGAGACAGGAGGATCGCACAGGTTCGAAGCCAGCCTCAGCTACTGAGTGAGGCTCTCAGCAACTTAGTGAGACCCTGTTTCCAAATAAAATATAAATTGGGTCTGGGAGTATAGCCTGGAGGTAGAAAGCCTCTGGGTTCTACCCCCAGTACCATGAAAAAAAAAATACATCCTGTGAGCCAGGTGTAGTGACTCATTTGTAACCCCAGTACTTGGGAGGCTGAGACAAGAGGATCAATTGCAGGTTTTCAGCCAGCCTCAGCAACTTTGTGAGACCCTGTTTCAAAACACAAAAAAAATTTAAAGGCTGGGGAGCTAGGCATGGTGGCACACACTTGTGATCTCAGTACTTCAGAGGCTAAGACAAAAGGATCTCAGGTTCAATCAGCCTCAGCAACTCACAAAGATCCTCTGCAACTTAATGAGATCCTGTTTCAAAATAAAAGAATATAATAGAGCTGGGGGTATAGCTCAGAGGTAGAATACTCCTGTGTCCTAGTGCCACAAAAAAGGGCTGGGGAACCAATTTTGTGGACTTGAAAATAACCAATATGTGGTGTTATTATGCATGGCAGTGATCACTTCAACCTCCTTCAGCCCCACCTTGGGTAGAAAGTCTTTAAGAGGTAAGAGTCATGGCAAGAAAACTCCCAGCCAAACACATCCCTGAACTACAAACATGAGCATCTCTAGGGTCCCAGAGGAGTGGGAGAAAAGTACATATACCCCAAAGTTGGCCTCCTTCCCCATCCCTAGCTGGTTGCCATAGAAACCCTGACTCATAATTTCAAGGATTCATTAAACCTGCCATTTTGACTATAATGAAGACAGAAAATATGATTTTAATATAGTTAGCTTTTCATTAATTGCTTCTGTGGAAGAATTTTCCTGCCATTTAATGAAGAAGAAAGCAAACAGCAATAATTTCCCCCAAAGGTTAGGGAATGAGAACATATGGGGAATTCTCATCTTTCAGAATGGCTGAGTCTTGCCTAACAAAATAGCATCTCTCCTGAGTTCAAAGTTTCTGTTTTCCCAATAGAAGTGGCAGAAAATTAGAAACCACTAGCTGCAAAGACAGTTCCCTTTCCAGAGGGCTTGAGATGAACAAGAAATCATTATCCATATCCTCCTGTGACATCAGTCGTTAAAGATTAGGAGGGAGCCAAGACCCAGAAATTACTCATCATTTCAAGGTAGTCTGGTCAGCGAACCATTGTAGCAACTCCAAGGATTCTGTGAAATTGAGAGTGTATGCTTCAAAGCCCGTGGATGTGATAATGACACAATTACAGCTCACATTTATTGAGCACTTACAATACAGGCTAGGCACCATGCTGAGTTCCTTCCCTGCATCAGCTCATTGACTCCTCACGAAACTTTCATAAGGTAAATGCTATTATTGCCCTCATTCTACCAAAGAGAAATCAGAGGTTTAGGGAGTTAATAAGTAGCTTAAGCCCAGAAAAAGAATAAGGAGCAAAACCACCAAACTGGTGTGTATAGGAGTAACTGGTGTGTATAGGAGTATCAAGAATTCTAAGGCCTCGGGAGACTGTGGGTTATCATCAGCATCTCGGGCTTCCTACATTTAACTCTTTGTATGTGGTAGGGTGTTATGATTTGAACATAGAATGCCCCTTGAAAAAGCTCATGTAAAAGAATGTTCAGAGGTGAAATACTTGAATCATAAAAGTTCTGATAACATCACTAAATAAATTAATTGGTGGATTAATGGATTTATTAGGTATAAGGTAAGCAGGTAGGGTATTGCTGGAGAAGGTAGATCCTTGAAGTGTGGCATTGAGAAGTGTGTGTGTGTGTGTGTGTGTGTGTGTGTGTGTGTGTGTGTGACTTATCCCCATCCCCTGACTCTCTCTCCTCTTTCTCTCTCTTCCCCTCCCCCCTCTCTCTCTCTGCCTCCTACTGCCATGTCCTAAGCTCTGCAGATGTGCCCCAACCTGACTTGGAATGAAACTTCCAGAACTGTATACAAATAGATCTTCCTTCCCCTAAGTTGTGGTCTTCAAGTATTCTGGGTCACAGAAGTAGGAATACTGTATAAAACTGGAGTAGTATTGGAATGGAATACAGGGCCATTCTATCTCTGAGCTACACCCCCAGCCCTATTTTGTTTCTATGTTGGAACAGAATTTTGCTAAGTTTCAGAGGCTTGCCTGGAACCTTCAGTCCTCCTGTCTCAATCTCCCAGACACTGGGTTTATACGATTATTCCTCTGATACACACACAAATATAAAACTTGTACAATTAGATCCACACTACCTCTAAAAAGGTCTAGGCCTTGGTTCTTAGGTTATTTTAGTTTTTACCTGTAACTAAGCTGGGTAATATTTTAAAGCAGAGGTTTGTTGGTTTGTTGGTTTGTTTAGGTACTGGGGATTGAATCCAGAAGCATTCTATCTCTGAGCAATTTTTTTTTTATTTTTTGTTGTGAACAGGATCTTGATAGACTACTAAAAGAGTCTTGTTAAGTTGCTGAGGCTGCCTTCAACCCTGCAACCGTCCTGTTTCAACCTTCCAAGTACTGGGATTACAGGCAAGCACCATCACGCCCAGCCAAAAGCTTCTTAACAATATTTTGCATAGACCTTTCACTCCTCCATGAATTCACTACAAAATTGTTCCTGATATCTATATTTGTGTCATCACAACCTCAATAACATTTTCATTCTGTACTAAAATAATAAGATCATGTAGCTTACAGACATCTGTAGCTTGTGGTTTGAGGAAACACAGACCTGGAGTGTCAAAATTTTCAAAGACAAAACTTGTAGACATTCTTTCTGTCTATGCAATATGACATAAAAATGCCATTACACAACCTACACTATGCCATCAAAAATAATTTAAACGAATGAAACATTGTTCTGCATTTTGTGTGTTTAATTATGCAGAAGTCACAAATCCGATTTGGGATTTAAAATCCACTTGATTTATTCTGAAATTGTGTTATTTCAGGAATAGTTAAAGTTATATCAAAGTAAGTAATTTAATACAACTGACTTTTTAAAATGCAAAACCTGCCCATATCTGGTATCTTCTTTCTGCAGACTCTGGCATTCGATAGTGTATTTTATTATTTTATTTCAATTCAGTATTCAAGGAAAGTTTTTGAAATCATTTTGATTACCCTGACAGCTGAAATGAAATTTTTACAAGGATAGCATATTTGGAGCCAAAGATCTGGTTGACACAATGAATGTGATGATGGAAATAATTTTATAGCAGCCCAGCCTCACATATTGGATCCATTTAAAATTATATCAGAGAGGGATTTTAACACTTTTCCTCTAAAAAAGAACAATACCTTTCAGCTCTTTCTGTTGGCCAAGGAAAGTCCTAAAACTTTAGAGATTTGGCTAGTTCCCAGAATCCCAGAGACATATCACCCAGCATCTTATTTTTATAATTATTTTCAGAGAATTGAGAGAGGGAAGAAATCCTCAGAACTGTGCAATTAATAAATTAGTCCATTTTCAGGATAACAGTATCCCCCTGTAGACACTTAATAAATTGTACATGACAGTGTGAAAATGCCCCCAATCAAATATCCACCCTCTCAAAATGTGCTCTAATAGGCACTGACACAGCAGTGCTGGCAGGTTCAAATTGGCAATCAGACTCAAGACACACTACAGGCTTAAGTCTCCATTGATTTGATTTTGTAAGACAGAGTACATGAAATAACATCCACAGTGCATTCCTTTCTTCAGGATACCTGTGGTAGGCAGAATCATGTTCTCCTAAAGATATCCACACCCTAATCTGTGATGCATTATATAGAAAAGGGGAATTAATTCTGCAGATGGAATTAAGGTTGATTCATCAGCTAACCTTAAAATAGGAAGATTAATGCCAGACACGGTGGTAATTGCTTGTAATCCAGATCACAGGTTCAAGGCCAGCCTCAGCAGTTTAACGAGACCCTGTTTCAAAATAAAAGTAAAAAGATCACAAAAGAAGAAATTCGAATGGCAAAAAAATGCATGAAAAAATGTTCAACGTCTTTGGCAGAGAGATGCAAATCAAAATTACCCTGAGATTTAACCTAACTCCCACTAGAATGGCAATCATTCAAAACACAAACAACAACAAATTCTGGTGAGAATGTGGAGGAATGGGAACTTTAAAACATTTCTTGTGGGATTCCAAATTAGTATAACTACTTTGGAAAACAGTATGGAGGATCCTCAGAAGAATGGGAATGAACTTTCCATATGATCCAGAAACACCACTTCTGGGTATCTACCCAAAAGAAATGAAACCAAACTGCCAAACTAATGCATGCATATCTATGTTCATAGCTGTACAATTCACCATAGCCAAACTATGGAACCAGCCAAGATGTCCATCAACAGATGAATGGATTACAAAACTGTGGGATATGGACACAATGGAATTTTACTCAGCCATAAAGAAAAACACAATTACATCATTTACAGGGAAATGGATGGAACTGGAGGACATTATGCTAAGTGAGATTAGTCAGTCACAAAAAGAAGAAATTGGATATTTTCCCTAATGCAAAAGCTAGGGAGAGATGGGTAACAGGAGGAACTCTAGATGAAGAAGGAGATTCTATAGAGGAGCAAATAAGGCGGCTTAACTGAAGGTATGGGGGGGGAGGGAAACTCTCTAAAGCACATGATGTACTTAAAAATATCAAAGTCAGTCACTAAGCCAAGCATGGGAAGTAGGGATGGGGAGGGGAAGGGTGGGGATTGGGTAAGGGATAAGTGGGTGGTGTGTACATGTATGTCTCCACCATCTTTTATCCCATTAAGATGTATGACTACAATGAACCAATAAAAAAAAATAGAGCTGGAGGTATAGCTCAGAGGTAGAATGCCCCTGAGTTCCACCCTCGGTACCACAAAAAAAAAGTGCAAAGGAACAAATTCTTCCCTAGAGCCTTCAGAAAGGGACAAAGCTGAGCTGGGTATGGTGACACACAGGAGGACCACAGGTTCAAGGACAGTCTCAGCAAGTAGCAAGACTCATAAACTTGGCAAGACCCTATTTTAAAATAAAAATAAAACAGGGCTGGGGGTGTAGCTCAGAGGTAGAATTCCCCTGGATTCAAGCCTCAGTAGGAAAGAAATGGAGGAAGAGAGGGAGGGAGAGAGGGAAGAAGGAAGGGAGGGAGGGAGCGAGGGAGGGAGGGAGAGAGGGAAGGAAGATGGTCCTGCTGACTCTCTTGATCATAGCTAGTATGATCCATTTCAGACTCCTGTCCTATGAACAGAACTATAAGGGAACATATTTATGTTTCTCCATGTCACTAGTTTTGTGATGGTTTGTTACATCAATGAGAGAAACAAATACAATGCCCAACAGCAACCCAAGGGTACAGCTTCTCTTGCTTTCACACCTATACAAGAAATCCAATTCCTGCCCCATTCCCTCCCCCTCCCTCCTTCTCATGCTTGGCTTAGTGATTGACTTTGATGCGAAGGGCTAATTGGGTGATGTGTGCATGTATGTCTCCATCATCTTGTATCCCATTAAGATGTATGACTACAATGCACCAATATAAAATTAAAAGAAAGAAATGCAAAGTTGTGACTAAATGACATCCAAGCAAAATATGGGTAGATCAACTTGGCAAAGAAGGAGCCACAGCTTCCCAATAATCTTTCTGTTGTTGGTGTTGTTGTTCTTGTTCTTGTTTTGGGGAGGGGTACTACACATTAAACCCAGCAGCATTCTACCTCCACATTAAATCGATTTTTTATTTGGAAATAGTGGCTCACTAAGTTGCTGAGGCTGGCCTAGAACCTGCGATCCTCCTGTCTCAACCTTCCAAGTACTGGGATTACAGGTGTGTGCCACCATGTCGGGGTTCCCAGCAATCTTTTATATAGTTTCAGTGACAAAGAATCAAATCTGCCTGCCAGCTCCCTGCAGCTCCAGTCCAGGAGCAGCCCCGCAGAGCAAAGCTTCCCAGCAAACAGAGTGAGCCAACCTTCCACATTGATTGATCTCTGCAGTTCCCAAAGAAACAGGACTCTGCAGTCGTTCTCACAGGCAGGCCTGGATCATCAGCCCAGTGCTGAGGTTAACCCTTTGTCACAGTTATGATTCCAACATCCTAATGTATATCCCCATGATAAATTTAAGAGATCTATCATTGTTTGAATCTTTGTTGCAAAAAAGTCCCCTGCCCACAAAAGCCAAAAGGCCCAGCACTTGCTTTCCCTGGACCTGGCATCTAGGAAGGTCATGTACATTACCTAATTTCAGTTTAGAATCTCTTCCAATATTGGTAGTCATTACAGCATTCAATGCCCAGTAAATCCAGACACGGTGGGGCACACCTGTAATCCTGACACTTGGAAGGCAGAGACAGAAGGATCACAGGTTTGCCTCAGCAACTTAACGAGACTTTCAGCAACCTAATGACACCCTGTTTCAATACAAAAAAAATTAAGTGGGGCTGGGGATGTATCCCAGAGGTAGAATCCTTCTGGGTTCAATTCCCAGTGCCATAAGAAATAATAACAATAATAATGATGATGATAATGACAAATGCACGATTGGTAGAACCCAAAGCACCTGGCTCATGCCATTTTTTACTGTTCCTCCAGAAGGACCACAAAATTCTTCCATTAGTTCTGGTTCATTCTCTAAGCCTGGTTCATTGGCTCTCCCACCCGTCTCATGAGATCGTCGATAGTTTATCAATCAGTTCCTTTTTCTGCTTCAGATAAAGACAGGTATGTCATGAGCTGCAACTGCATCAGAAGTTCTTATCAGGAGGGGGCTTCAGACAGCAGATCATATAGTTAAGGGGAATCCAGGCCTCATTCCCTAATTTGGTTGGAGTGAAGGCAGGAAACATGCAGGAAGAGGAATCTAGTGCCCATGGCCCAGAGTAAAAACACAACACGTCAGACAACCATTTGCAGAATCCTGTTTTCAGCAAGCCTTCAGGGCCACATTGTCAGTGCCACATATAACAGCATGAGAAGCCAGAACTGAAGATTGATGTGGCTAATACTGGAGAGATTAAAGAGAATGACATACTCAAATCCCTCATTCTTGGTCAAAAACAAACAAAAAGAAACCACACTAGGGACTTTCTAGCTCTGTGCTAAAAAGGATGTCTTATTTTTTATAACAGAAGTATAAAACTACTCAAACTCAAATCTCTATATTGATGTAGGGCTAGTTTATAACATCAATTATGATTTATAGCCTTGTCAAGACTCTTGTATGAAAGTTATATCATTAATAAAGAGCAAACAGGGTATGGTGCCATGTGCCTCTGATCCCAGTACTTGCAAGGCTGAGACAGGAGGATCGTAGGTTCAAGGCCAGCCTCAGCAATTTAACAAGGCCCTCAGCAACTTAGAGAGATGCTGTTTCAAAATTAAAAAATAAAAAGGGGCGAGGGAGTAGCTTAGAGGTAGAATGCCCCTGGATTCAATCCCTAGTACCAAATTTTTAGATAAAAAAAAGGGGTAGACACAGGGAATTTTAATGGTAAAAAAAATGCTAAGGATTCAGATACCCAGCTTCCCCAGATCCACTAAACTGTAGGCTTTACCTTAAGCCACTCTTCCTCTCACATTTTATGAGGCAATTCACACCTTATATAGACTCTGTAACTCTCTTCCTTTGCTAGACTTACCTTGCACAAGGACGACTATATCATAGTTTACAGGTCCTGAGCCCTGTAGTGAAGGATAACTCAGGGAACTCTTAAAGAAGCATCCTAAAACTACTTCACAAAAATATACTGGGACTATGCCTCCCATCTTCTGTCAGAGACCTGTAAGTATTTACCAGGAAACAGTGTCTCAGGCAAAGGGAAACACCTGGCCAGAAGCTTGTAGGGCCCTAATCCTGGATTTCCCCTAGGAACAATGCTTCATTACTCACTAACTCAGTGCTCACAAGCTTATAGAATATATCTACCACAAATAGTGAGTATCAACTGTATTGATTTTTTTAAACATTGCAAACTCTCCTTTA
Source organism: Muscardinus avellanarius (assembly GCF_963383645.1). Lineage (NCBI taxonomy): Eukaryota > Metazoa > Chordata > Mammalia > Rodentia > Gliridae > Muscardinus > Muscardinus avellanarius. The sequence continues at coordinate 10,194,753 of NC_137792.1, forward strand.
ATCATAAATTTTCTAAAATCTAAAAGGACCTTAGAATTCGGCTGTCCTATATTTTTAATAGATGAGGAGACCTGGGCACATGGTTACTGAATCAAAGGGCATTGAAAAAAAATTTTACTGGTACATTGTATTCATACATCATAATGGGATTTTAAAAAAAACTTGTGTAGACATACATGCACACTTCGCCCAGTTAGCCCCTACCTAATCCCTACCCCATCCCCTCCCCATCCCTCCTTCCCTTACTTGGCTTAGTTATTGACATTAGTATGTTTGTTTAAGTACATCCTGTGCTTTATAAAGTCTTCTTCTTTCCCCCCTCATCCCTTCAGTTAGGTTGCCTTATTTGATCCTCTGTAAGATCTCCTTTTTCATCTAGAATTTCTCCTTTGACCCATTTCTCCTTAGCTTTCACATATTAGGAAAAACATCCAATTTCTTCTTTTTTTGTAACTGACTAATCTCTGTTAGCATAATGTCTTCCAGTTCCATTCATTTCCCTGAGAATTATGTAATTGTGTTTTTTTAATGGCTGAGTAAAATTCCACTGTGTACATATCCCACAGTTTCGTAATCCATTCATCTGTTGATGGACATCTTGGCTGGTTCCATAGTTTGACAATGGTGAATTGTGCAGCTATGAACATAGATACACATGCATTAGTTTGGTAGTTTGGTTTCTTTTCTTTGGGGTAGATACCCAACAGTGGTATTGCTGGATCAAATGGTAGATTTGTTCCCATTCTTCTGAGGATTCTCCATACTGTTTTCCAAAGTGGTTGCACTAATTTGCAATCCCACCAACAATGTCTTAAGAGTTCCCACTTCTCCATATCCTTGCCAGCATCTGTTGTTGTTTGTGTTTTGAATTATTGCCATTCTAGTTGGAGTTAGGTGGAATCTCAGGGTAGTTTAGATTTGTATCTCTCTGATTGCCAATGATGTTGAGCATTTTTTCATGCATTTATTGGACATTTGAATTTCTTCTTTTGTGATATGTCTATTTAGTTAGCTTGCCCATATTTTTTGAGTGTTGAGTTTCTTGAGTTCTCTGTATATGCTAGCTATTAGTCCTCTATCGGTGGTATAGGTGGCAAAAATCTTCTCCCATTCTGTTGGCTCTCGACTGAGGTTCTTGACCGTTTCCTTTGCTGAACAGAAGTTCTTCAGTTTAACGCAATGCCATGTATTGATTCACCTTTTAGTTTCTTGTGCCTTTGGGATTTTGTTGAGAAAGTTTTTATTTGTGCCTATGTGTTGTAGTGTTGGCTCTATGCCCTCTTCAAGGAGCTTCAAAGTCTCTGGTTTGATTTCCAAGTCTTTTATCCATTTTGAATTGACTCTTGTGCAGGGTGAGAAAGTGGGATTAATTTCCAATTTTCTGCATATGGTTAACCAGTTTTGCCAACACCATTTGTTGAACAGACTTTCTTTCTTCCAGTGTATGTTTTTGGCCCCTTTGTCAAAAATCAATTGGCTGTAAGTGTGTGGATTTGTTTCTGAGTCTTCTATTCTGCTCCATTGGTCTATGTATCTGTTTTTGTGCCAGTACCATGCTATTTTTATTATAATGGCTTTGTAGTATAGTTTGAAGTCAGGTATTGTGATTCCTCCTGCATGGTTTTCTGTTGCTGAGAACTACTTTGGCTTTCTGTTTTTTGTTGTTCCAAATGAATTTAAGGACTGATTTTTCTATGTCTGTGAGGAATGATCTTGGTAATTTAATGGGCATTGTGTTAAATCTGTAGATCACTTTTGGAAGGATGGCCATTTTAATGATATTTATTTTGCCTATCCATGACATGGAAGGTCTTTCCATCTTCTAAGATCTTCTTCGATTTCTTTTTTCAATGTTTTATAATTTTCTTGGTAGAGATCTTTTCCCTCCTTGGTTAAGTTTATTCCTAAGTATATTTTATGGGAAGTCCTGAGTGGAAATGTTTTCTGAAATTCTTTTTCAGTGAATTTATGGTTGTTGTACAGAAAAGCTTCTGATTTTTTAAGATTGATTTTGTATTCCGACACTTTACTGAATTCATTGATCAGTTCTATGTTGAGTTTGTTGGGTCTTCTAAGTAGGTGTGTTTCTTGTAAGGTGCATGTCTTGCAAGCAACATATAGATGGATTCTGGTTTTTAATCCATTTTGTCACTTTATGTCTTTTCATTGGGGAGTTGTGACCATTTACATTCAGTGGGATTATTGAGATATGATTTTAATTCCTATCATGTTGAGATTTTACTTCTGTTTGAAATACTGTTTGTTCTTTGCTTAGTTGTCTGCTGGATGGAAATTCTTGTTTCTCTGTTTCTGGCATGTATTACTTATTCAACTGTATTTAAATGCCCAAGAATTATACAAGGCAGTGCTAGAAAGAATGACCTGAAATAATCAGGCATGGTGGCACACAGCTGTAATCCCAGTACTTGGGAGGTGAAGACAGGAGGATCACATGTTTGAGGCCAGCCTCAACAACTTAGGGAAATCCTGCTTCAAAATTAAAAAACGTTTTTTTAAAAGGGCTGAGGGTGTAGCTCAGAGGTAGAATGCCCCTGAGTTCAATCCCCAGTATCACAAAAAAATGACAGAAAGATACTTTTTTTTTCAAGGAAGAAGGATGACCCAGGAGTCCAGAGAAGAATAGGTTAGTAAAGTTAATGGCATGAGAGGCAAAATTGGAAGACTTTAGGTGGAAAAAAGAAAATTTCTGGAAAAATTAACAAGAAGCAATTAAAGAACTGATGAGAGCAAGTAACAGAAATGTGAGAAACCAGAGGTATATACCAGAAAATATGTTTTTGGTACTTGACGAGTGCTAAACCTTACCATGGGATCCATGACCCCTTCCTCTCCCCTCTAATGGGAGCCTGATCTCACACACACAACTACAATAACAGGTCAACACTCTCATAACCCTCCACATCTAGGAGAAGAAAAGAACAGCTACAGAGTATGGAAACGCCATTTTGTTTCACCACTTAATATTGTTACAAACTATAGTGCATTTACCTTTGTTATTTCTGTATACACACTTCTATTATGCTCATACAAAAGAAAGGTTACCTTTTGTGGGGATATTATTCATGAAGGAAAAATTTGAATTTGGAACAAGCCATTTAGGCAACCTATAGTCCTGTATAATAATAGGACTTCAATCTGTATTTGATGACTAATCCAGAAAGATGAAAACATCAAACTGTGGCAGCAATTCTTAATTTCCTTTCATCTTTGAGCAGCCTGGTCGATATTCTCTCACAAATTATTTCATCCAGTGACTTTCCAGGTAACAAAGAGAAACAGAACATGTATTTAGATATATACATGTACATTTATACACATATAGTACTTTCTTTACCTTTATGTTTTTTCTATCAACATAGCAAAGAATTCTAGATTGCTTATTAAGACTGCTCAACTTACTGGGTTTTTGTTTTGTTTGACTTTGCTTTTTGGTACTGAGGATTGAAACCAGGGGCATTCTACCTCTGAGCTACATTCCCAGCCCTATTTTATTCTTTTTATTTTGAAGCATGGTCTCACTAAATTGCAGAGGGCCTCACTAAGTTTCTGAGGCTGACCACAAAACTGCTATCCTCCTGTTTCAGCCTCCCAAGTACTGGGATTACAGTCATGAGCTGCCCCACCCAGTGTCTCAGCTTTTCAAAAAAATTCTGACGCCAAAGGCACATTTGTAATCTCAGTACGTGGGATGCTGAGACAGGAGGACCCAAATTAAAAAAAATAAAAAAGTGTAGGGATGTAGCTCAGAGGTAGAATGCCCCCAGGTTCAATCCCCAACACCAGACACACACACAAAAAAAACATTCTGAAGAGGTCTTAAAGAACTCAAAGATTAGTGCCTAATCTTAAAGTATGTCCAAAAATTTTCCCAAAAAAAAGAAAATGTACCTTCATAATGAAGCTTACTTTTAATGAGTTTTCTTTAGTGTTTTAGCAATTATGAGGTTCTTGATTAGGAATTCACCGAAAGTTTAACATCTAACAATTTCAAAATATACTCTGAGATTTTTTTTTTATACTTATTTTGAACTTATTGCTTCATCCCTTTAAAAATGTTAAATTCGAAAGAAAATTATGTGCCAGTTTAACAAGCTCTTCCCACCTTTAGGAACAGGAAAAACTTACTGAATTGTCAACACTAACCAGAAATGATTGCGTATGTTATTTAGCCAAATTTTAATGGAGTGGATGAACTAGGGGACAGTAGGGAGAGGCTTTTCATGAAGAAAAACAACAGAGTAATTCAAATAAGAATTATTTTAAATGCATACTTGAAAGTCCTGCTTGATTAAGTTTAAGAAAGAATAATAAAGCTGAGCGCAGTGATGCATAACTATAACCTCAGTTCTTGGGAAGGCTAAAACAGACAGATTTCAGGTTCAAGGCCAACTTCAGCAATTTAGCAAGACTCTATTTCAAAATAAAAACTAGTTGGATGTGGTGGTACATGCCTGTTATCCCAGTACTTGGGAGACTGAGACAGGAGGATTGCAGGTTTGATCACCAAATACTGAGACTCTCATCAACCTAGCAACACCTTGTGGAACAAATAAAAATAAAATAGGGATGATGGTGGAGCTCAGAGGTAGAATGCCCCTGGGTTCAATCCCCCGTACCACCGAAAAATAAAATAAAAATTGCCAAAGGGTCTGGGGATGTAGCTTGGAGATACAATGCCCCTGGGTTTAATCCAAGAAAGAAAGAAAGGGAAGGCAATATTGCCAAGGGCTCAAACAAATAGAAGGAAGCAGTCACTATTCTACATAGATGGCTCTGTTATAGGTGGATACAACTTTCTGGAAGGCCATTTGACAAGGTATGTTAAGAGGCATAATAACAGATGAGCATTGACCAAGACTTCAACTTTTCTTATAATTTATCATAAGAAAATCAATGTAATATACCATGTAATAAAAGAGCACTGGTGAAGGAGGGGAAGATGGCGACCGAGAAAAGCGGGGCTTAAGAGCCCCGCTAACAACCAATCTCCATTACCACAAAATCAGCGCCTTTCATAGCCAGAAAATACCATCACCAGAGAAACAAAAAAATCACCAGGCTCCAGAGAGAAAGCGGACTGAGAATAGAGCTCAGAGCCACAGAGGAGATAACCGGCCTCATGCCCGAGGATGCGGCAGCAGCGCCATACTGCCGGCGGAAGCGGCGAATTCACCGGATGGTTACAGCAAGCCGAGGTGAGCCACTGCGGAACGGCCAGGCGGGATTTCTCGCCGCAGGTAAAATCTAAAGCGCCCAGTGGCTGAGCTCAGCACACACCGCAGGTATTCAGAGTGGAAATCAAAACCAAGAAGAAATACGCCAGCCTCACGGCCGAGGGCGTGGCAGCAGCGCCATATTGCCACCGGAGGCAGCAGCAGAGAATTCACTGAATCCAGTACAGCTACATCTGCATACTCAAGAACAGTGAGTCAAATTGCGCGCCACAGAGGAGAAATCCCAGTACTGTACTCCCTGGGACTTGACCCAGTGGGGGAGTGGCGGTGGCAGAGATATCACACCATAGGAGAACGACCAACCTGGCACCCCCCACAGTCTAAAGCAGCCTCTATCGACTCTCTGGGTGGGAGACTCTGTGATACAACCCAGTAAAGGAGTAGTGGGGTCTGAGATACTACTGACTCGAGATCCAGAACACCTTAAGTGAAGTCATAGTGACCCAAGGGAAGAACCCAGAGAAGGCACAAACTTCCGAAATCATGGGAAAGAGGAATAATACTGGAGCAATGAATGCCCACAACCCCATAACATCAGAACTCGATAAAACAGAAAATCAGAGATTTCTAGAAGATCAAATCAGGAAAATAAGTGTAGAAATAATAGAGGTGCTTCGAAAAGAACTCAGAGAGAGCCAAAAAGAGATAAAGGATGCAATTAATGAAGTAAAGGCCTCAATTCAAAGCACAAACAACCGATTAGACCACATGGAGAACAGAAACTCACTCTTAGAAGATGATCATTCCAAAAATGAACGCATAGTTTCTAATCTAGGAAAAAATATCCGACAGCAGGAATCTGATATTGAAGAAATATGGGCCCATTTTAAGAGAGCTAACCTAAGAATAATTGGAATAGAGGAGGGAAAAGAAAGTGAAACCAAAGGGATCAACAATCTCTTCAAGGAAGTAATAGCAGAAAATTTTCCAAACATAGAGCAAGAGGTTGATACACAGGTCCAGGAAACTTATAGAACTCCTTTTAGACAGGATCGGAGAAAAGGATCCCCACGCCACATAATTGTCAAAATGACCAATGTGGAAGCCAAGCAGAGAATCTTAAAGGCAACAAAAGCAAAGGGCCAAGTGACATTCAGAGGCAAGCCAATTAGAATCACTCCAGACTTCCCAAACCAAGTTATGAGAGCCAGAAGGGCTTGGAGTAACATATTCCAAACTCTGAAAGAAAACAACTTCCAGCCAAAAATTTCCTACCCAGCAAAACTTTCTATCAAATTAGATGGAGAAATAAGAAGCTTCCATGACAAACAGAAACTGAAGGAATTTTTGTCTTCAAAACCAGCGCTAGAGAAAATACTCAAAGAGATTAACTACAAAGAAGAAATAGGTAACACACACCAGAACCAGAGAAACAAGAGTTTCCATCCAACAGTCAACTAATATTGGTTATCTGTGGAGATTCATTACTTATGTTAGTCTTTTACCTATCTCTAAATGGTATTGTTTGCCTTTATTGTTGTTAATTTTTAGGATTTCTAGTTGGAATATTAATATACCTTCAGATATAGCATTTGGAAATATTTTATCCCATTCTATTAGTAACTGTTAACTCTGTTTACATTGTCTTTGGATATACAATATTTTTTAGGGAGTTTGTATACTCTTCTGTTGCCTGTGCCATTGAAATCTTATCCAAGAAATCACTGCCAATTTCAGTGTTGTGAGGTTTTATGACCCAGATTTTCTCCTAAAAGTTTATAGTCTTAAGATTTATATTTAGGTCTTTTATCTATTTTGAGTTAATATTTGTATATGGGATTAGGTAAGGGTCCAACTTTATTCTTTTCCATGTAATTATTATGTTTCAACAATATTTAGTTAATATATTATTATTTCTACCACCAAATGTTCGTGGAAACCTTGTCAAAAATAACTTGACAATATAGGGAAAAATTTAGCTCTAGGCTTTTATTTAACTCCAATGGTTTATATATCTGCCTTTAGAATAGTACTACACTGTTTCAATTATTGTAGCTTTATATGGTTTGAAATCAGAAAATATATATCTTCTAGCTTTGTTCTTTTTCAAGATCGTTGTGGGTATCTAGAGTCCATATTCCATATTAGGATAGATTTTTTTTCTGAAAAATAAATATATAAATATATGATAGTTTCACCTAAAAAAAAAAAGAAAAAATATTCTCTGGTAAGAAAGAAAGAAAAAAGAAATATTGAAATGTTATCTTTAAGTCATCAAAAGCTTGGTATCAGACAAATGAAACTGTTATGTGAGATTATCATTTTTAATTTTGGATAAATTGCTATAATACTAGATGTCAACCACTAAGCCAAGCATGGGAAGGAGGGATGGGGAGGGAATGGGGTGGGGATCGGGTGGGGGCTGACTGGGCGATGTGTGCATGTATGTCTACAAAAGTTTGTATCCCACTATGATGTATGAATACAGTGCACCAATAAAAAAATTAATTAATTAATTAATTAATTAAAATTTAGATTTAAAAAAGAGCACTGGTTAATCTTGTTTAAAATTAAAGAAAATTGGAAACAGTGGAAATTCCTAACAACAAAGACCCCTTTAAATAAACTAGGCCACAGATGGGCATGCTGGTGCCCACCTCTAATCCCAGAACTTGAGAAACTGAGACAGAAGGATCACAGATTCAAGGTCAGCCTCAACTTAGCAAGACCCTCAGCAACTTATGAGACCCTATTTGCAAATAAAAAATAAAAAGGGTTGTGGGTATAGCTGAGAGGTAGAATACCCCTGGATGAAGGAGGAGGAAGAGGGGAGGGGGAAGAGGAGGAAGAGTAGCTGCCAAGGACTGCACTGGACCATAGGAAAGCTGCTTTGAGGGAATCTCAAGGATCAGTGGGCTAGAAGTTGATTCTCCAGGATTCATTTCCTTGTGTTCCACACACCAGGCATTCAGAGGCCACTAGAGCCATGGTCCCAGGGATCTGGCTAACTTCTCCCCCTGGCGGTAGACCTGGGTATCATCCACTCAGTGCTGGTTTTGCAGGCATGCAGAAAGCAAGGGCTATGGGATCACAGAGGCTTCCACTGAGATTTCAAAGGCAAGCCCATGAGACCAGGTGATTTGTGTCGGAGCTGGAAGTCTCTGAAAGGAGACTGTGAGGATGTATGAGAGCAAAGTCACAGCTGCAGTGGAAACCCCTGGATACTTGAAATATGGAGATGAGAACACCAGGGAAGCTGCAGACAGAAAGCGAAGCAAGCCCAGAAGAGTGATCATGAGGGCTGCGACCAGCAAGGCCATGAGGGTTGGGGCTGCCCAAGCCCTTGGATGTGTGCTTCACATGAACATGTCCCCTGCATGCTGCATGTGAAGCTCTAAGATTTAATGCTTGCCCTCCTGTTTTGGTCTTGCTTTGGTCTTATTCTTTCTTGGTATTCTGTTCATTCCTTTTAGAATGGGAATGTTCACTCTGTGCCAATGTATCTTGAGAGTATATGAGGCTTTGGACCTGGATTTTTTTTTGGAACTGAGATTGAACTCAGGAGAATTATACCTCTGATCTACATCCCCAGCTCTATATTTAGAAAAAGGGTCTCACTCAGTTTCTGAGGCTGGCCTTGTACCTGTGATCCTCCTGTCTCGGTCTCCCCAGTACTAGGATTATAGTTTGGAGTTGGATTCTTAAACAATGCCGAAACCATTGAGACATTGGAGACTCTTAAAGAAGAACTAAATAATTTTGCATTGTGGAATGGACATGAGCCTTTGGAGGCTAGGAATGGAATATTATGGTTTGGGTCCAATGTGTCCCCCAAAGCTCATTTGTTGAAGGCTTAGTCCCCAGTGCAATAGTATTAAGAGGTGGGACCTTTGAGAAGTGATTGATTCAGGATATCATCAATGGATTAACCTATTGGTGGATTCGTGCTATCACAACTTTGAGGGGAGAGGCTTTATTATAAAAATGAGCTCATACCTTTAATCCCAGTACTTAGGAGGCTGAGACAGGAAGATCAGTGGTTCAAGGCCAGTCTTAGTAACTAGCTACCTCCCTGGCAACTTAGTGAGACCCTATTTCAAAATAAAAAATAGAGCTTGGGTATATCTCAGAGGTAGAATCCCCCTGGGTTAAATCTCCAGTACCATAAAAAAGTGATTCATTTTCTCTGTGTGTGTGTGTGTGCTTCTCTCTCTCTCTCTCTCTCTCTCTCTCTCTCTCTCTCTCTCTCTCTCTCCCTCCCTCCCTCCCTCCCTCCCTCCCTCCCTCTCTCCTTCCCTCCCTCCCCTTCTTGGCTGCTTTGAGCTGAGTGGCTTTCCTCTGGCACCAGACTTTGCCATGATAAACTACCTCCCTGAAGGCCAAAAAGCATCTGAGCCAAGTAACCATGAACTGCAAAGTCCAAAACTGAGAACCAAAATGAACCTTTTCTCCTTTAAGTCAATTTCTCGGGTATTTTGTCAGAGACAGAAAGCTGACTAACAACTCTGATGTTTCACTTAGTCCATTGGGATCTCCAAATTATTCCCTGGTTGCTATAGGACAAGGAAATGCTTGATCCCCTTCAATCCAACTAGAGAAATGTACACTCCGTGAATTCTCTATAAAGGGCTCCACCTGGCTAAGCACTTGATACATTTATTCCCTGAGTATCTTGAATGACCTTTCTCCAACAGCTGATCAGAGTAGCTTGATTTCAAAGAAAATGTATTATTGCTAAAATTGGCAGAAAATCTAAGGGATAACATTTGTTCCCTTCTTTACAGGTTTCCTAGTTTTTTTCCCAACTTCCCACAAAGAACATATATTGCTTTTGTATTAAGGGAAAGGGCTGTTGAAAAAGAAAAACTTTCATGTCGATTCTATTTTAGACCAATTATAGATTGCTAGTATTTTCAAAACACTTACCAAGAAGCAGGCTCTGTTATAAGAAATGTGTATCTTCAATGCCCTTACGTATTATGTGAGGTGTTCCTATTATTATCTCTTTTTTTGGAAACAGAGTCACAACGATCAGGCATCCTAACCAGTCACATTGCTAGCAAGTGATGAAGCTGGGATTGGAGCCCAAGCACTTTGGTTTCCAAGTTAATACTTTTAACTAGCATTCGGGGGGGGGGGCATGGCAGCTGTGACAGACTAGTATCACTAACTAGTGTGGCTCTAAGGTCCAGTTAAACAAGCAGCTTCCCCATTTGAGCACAAATTATTAGTCTATTAGACTGTGAGGTGATAAAGGCAAGAACTATATCTTACCCATCTGTGTTTCTGGTAGTTTTTGCTATATAACAAACCTCCCTAGAACTTAATGACCTAAAAACTACAACTATTAGTGGTACTGACAATTTGAGAGGTTGGCAATTTGAGCCAGGCCTTTCTTCTACTAATCCTCTGCAGTATTTAGCCATGACAGTTACTTGCTGGCCAGTGAGGCATCCCAGCTTCTGGAAATTGGCTGGCTACCGACTGGGATAACAGGAGCCCACAGGTCTCTCATCATTCACATGATAGCAATGGCAGGGCCCCAGGAGCCTCAAGAGCAGATAAGTTTTCAATAAGAACGAGTTTCTTAGGTCCCTGCTTGGATCACATTTGCAATTGACCCCATTGGCAAGAGCAAATCACACCACTCTGCCCAGAGTCAGTGTGGAAAGGAACTACCTAAAGGCATGGTAAATAATTTGAGGCTGTAATAGTCAGCTTTCTGTTACCATAACCAAATGCCTGATATAATCAACTTAGAGAGATAAAAATGTCTTTGGGGCTCACAGTTTTGGAGATTTCAATCCATGATCAGGAAGCCCTATTGCTTTAGGGCCTGGAGCAAGGCAGTACACCATAGTAGGAGTATGTAGTAGAGGAAGCTTCCTATCTCAAGGAAGGTTGGAAGTTAAAGAGAGAGCTGAGAGGTAAAGAGAGAAGAGAAAAGATAGGGTCCTACTATCCCCTTCAAGGCCACATCCCCAATGACCTAACTTCCTTCCATTAGCCCCCTCCCCTTAAAGGTTCCACCACCTCCCAATAGCAGCATGTCAGTGACCAAATCTTCAACATATGGGCCACAGTGGGACACTTATCCAAACCATATCAGTAACCATTTGCCAATATCCCCATAACCAAACATAGAACCTGGTAAGAAAGTAGTCTTGAAATAAATGTTTACTGAAATGAATGCTATCTCCCCTTTATGAAAACCAAGGTAGGAACAATTACATTCTTCTTCTCTATACTGAGGTCACCACATCAAGCAGACAGAGGAGGCTGACCCCTCCCCCACAGAGGGCTCCCTCAGCCTGGGTGAAAGAGTCTATCACAGGACAGTCACTTCCTAATACAGGGTCTTCTCAGCAACTGGGATGTGGAGTGTGTTTCTACTAGTGGCTGCTTCCTTAAAGCTCTTAGAATCCCAGGACTTGCTCTTATCAATGGTTCCATTAAGCTCCCAAGGGGACTTTCCCTTCTCCCCAGTTTCTTCCATGGACCTTAGTGACACCTTTATGGAACAGTTCAAATCAGCATCCCTGCTCGCCCTCTAGTGGTTTTTTTAAGGCTGCAAAGCCTTTTGAAGGAAAGTGAAGCCTTTTACAACTGCACCAGAAAAACAATCATGGGGGCTGGGGTGTAGAGTGCTTGCACCACTAAAAATTAGAAGAAACAATTTTGCTTTGAGTCAGTGGTTTGCAACAGGCATGATTGATATGTTCCTATAGTGGACATTTAACAGTGTTTTGGGGCATTTGGGGTTCACACATGAGGGACAGTGGCATCGAGTGAATAAGGAGCAAGAATGCTGCTAAGTGTTCCCCAACACACAGAAGCCTCTCCCCACGACACAGGGTCACCTAGATCAAAATGTCAATAGTGTCCCAGTTGAGAAAGCCTGCTTTCCATCCAGAGTAAGCCCTCATTTGCTCTAAGGGAGCACCTACAGTCCCGCCCAAGGCTGTTATATGGATATATCACTCCCTCTAAGAAGAGTCCATTTCTGGGCAACAAGCCTAAATTCTCAATGTGCAACTTAAATCTCAGAAATAGTTCCTGGGGTGCCCCACAATTCCCCAAGTTAGTCAGATAAGCTAAGCTCTAAATGGAAGCTTGTTTACATGCACGATGGTCTTGTTGTCTCTTCTTAATGTCTATGCTTAATCCCACTGATTATGAGACCAAGTTTTCTCAGGAAAGAGGACTTCTTACTAGGTTTTATGTGTTACTTGGGATTGCACAAGGTCTCTCCCAGGTTACTGAGTCTCTCTAAGTTGCTGAAGATGACCTCAAACCTATGGTAATCCTGTCTCAGCCTCCCAGGTACTAGGATTACAGGCATGTACCACCATGACTGGCTTTGATTTTTTATTTTGAAATAGGGTCTCACTAAGTTGTTGGAGGGCCTCACTAAATTGCTGAGGCTGGTCTCAAACCTGAGATCCTCTTCTCCCAGCCTTCCAAATTCAGGGATTACAGGTGTGCACCATCATGCCAGGCTTGCTTAATAGTTTTTTTTTTATTGCCAGCCAGTTAATAGCCCCAGAAAATAAAAATGGCACCCATGGACAACTGCATTGTGGAACAGCTGTGGGAACCATCCGAACCCTTTGACAGAATGCACATTAGTTGCAAGGACTAATCGAGTGTTAACAAAATGACACTTGTTCCACAGAGGAAGAGAATTTCTTAATGTCAAAGAGAACAAGGAGAGCCAAGAGAATGAAAGCTCTGCAGACTGCGATTGCGATGGCAGCTCCCAGGACAAAAGCAACAGGAAATGAAAGCCTACCTCTGGTTTCACAGTGGCTTTAAGTAGTGCTAATTAGAGGAGAGAGGCTGACATTTCCCTGGCATGAAAGATAAACTAAAATTTGCCCAGGAAATTTACTTCTAAAAATTTCTTAAAAGAATTCCACAGTTGAGGTGCTTTTGATTAACCCTGGACTTTCTTCCTTGCCTGTTCACTTTCTTAGGCTCCTTTGTGCTGATAGCTAGGAACACCCTCCTTGCTCATTACCTAGACTTGCTCATTCAAGAGGCTCCTGGTGCTCTCCACTTTGCTCTGGACACCCTCCTCTCCCTGCCCTCTATTCCCTCTCCTCTCTTTTTCCTCATGATTTCCTCGCTCCTGTCACTGGGCCTTGAGTCCCTGGAGGGACAGACTGGGAATGGCAGGGCCTTCGGGCAAGGTAGAGAAATATTGTCAGCTTTGGGAGGAAAGATTCAAATTCTCTCTCCAGTGTTTGCTGTGTGACGCTGAAGAGGATCTGGAACCAAAGGCCTGATGTTCCAGACATTCTCCTGATTCAGTTCTGGGATTTGGACCATCCAAGGAAGAGCCAGAAGTCTGTCCCCAGTCCTTTGTGTTATGAACTCAGTTTCTCATATGGACCTAGCTTCCTAAATAATACTTGTGCTTTTGTCACAAGAGAAGGGTAAATTCCATGAAGGGTCCTGAACAGTTTCCAGTGGGGAAGCACAACTAAGAATTGGTAGGGTCCTTGGCTTTTGTGGCAGAAAAGAATTTTAGCACATGCCAGTCAGAGACATAGATGGAAGTTGTTTTAGTAAAGCAAGAAATACACACTCAAGGGCAAATACAGGTGGTGTGCAGAGTGCAACACACATTTAGGGGAGCATGGCTCTTCTTTTATAGGAAACTTTGTAGGTGATGAGCCTGAGTTCGGTGTCAGCCCAATGAGAGCACAGGGCAGACAATGGTGGTCTGGTACTTCTCAGACTCATCAGGCTGACATTATATAGTTGACAGATAGCACTTGGGTTGTACCTATACCTTTCTCTAGACTTCTTTGATCAATCTAAAATGTATCCTCTAAGCTAACAAAATATATAGGCAGCAATTAACTGGACTTATAGTCCTTTAAGATTTATTGGACCTTATAAGGCCGTCAGAGTGAAGGGAAGGGTGAGCATGAAGTTTTTATAATTAAAGCTACAGTCCCTCTTTTCTTCCCTGTTGGTCTCCTTTCCTGTTTCTTTTATTTCTTTATCTTCTCTCACCCCTAAAAGCTCATGTGTTGAAGCCATGACTGAAGGAGGCGAGTCACTGGGGGCTTGGGCAGGTTTCTCCACCACATGCCCTGCCTCTACAGTTTCTGCCTTGGGGCTGGCTGACCATGAACTGAATCTCTAAAACTGTGAGCCAGGATTTCAACAAGGGTGGCAGCAGGGAAGATTCTAGAATAGAACATTAACATTTTCTTTTCTTTCTATTTCTTTTTTTTTGGGGGGTGGCATTCTCAGCCCTTTTGATTTTTGTTTGAAAACACAGTCTTCCTGGGTTCTTAGAGTCTCGCTACATTGCTGAGGCTGGCCTTCAATCTGCAATCCTCCTGTCTCAGTCTTCAAGTACTGGGATTACAGGCATGCACCATAACTCCTGGCTAAAACTTTTATTTTTTTAATGTGACTGGATAGCAAATCATAAATGTCTCCCACCCTGGGGTGACTCTCACCTTCCTCCAAATATCTTTTGCATCTTTCAGGTCTCAGATCAATTTCCATCCTTGCTATGAAGCCTTCTTACGCCTTTTGGCCACAGTGTTGCTTGCTCTCTCAATTTACAGACATAATTTGTATTGTTGAACTGCTGTCATGAGGTCCTGTCTCTCCTGCCATCTATCCATTATAGTCTCATGTAAGTAATCCTTAACCAGTTTTCATCATGCCATTCCTCTACTAAAAAAATTTTTTTTGACTGGCTCCTTCTTCTCTGCCGAGAGGATTTTAAAAATTGAAGGAAATCAGTCATTTATCACGAAAAATGTATTCTGCAGATATTGGCTGACAAACTCCCCTATATAAGCATTTTCCCAGAGCTTACGTGAATGTAGAAAGCTGTCATATCTCATTTCTTTTTTATACTATTGCATAGTTTATGATTCTGGCCTGCTCACCTATGAGCCAATTCAATACAGCCTCCAAAAACCTAGAGTCAAGCCAGGCATGGTGGTGCATGCCCACAAGCCCAGCACTTGGGAAGCTGAGAGAGGATTGCACAGGTTGGAAGCCAGCCTCAGCTACTTAGTGAGGCTCTCAGCAACTTAGTGAGACCCTGTTTCCAAATAAAGTATAAAATAGGTCTGAGAGTACAGCCCAGAGGTAGAAAAGCCCCTGGGTTCCACCCTCAGTACCACACAAAAAAATAAATAAAAATAAAAGATAAAAAGGTCTGTGGATGTAGCTAAGAGGCAGAACATCCCTGGGTTCAATTCTTAACATCCTCTCTCTCTCTCTCTCTCTCTCTCTCTCTCTCTCTCTCTCTCTCTCTCTCTCTCGTCAAGGGATAAAAGTTAAGGATATGTATGAATGGCTTTTATCAAAGCCTTGCTATAAGCTACCAAGAAAAGTGTTACCCATGGAAGTGTATAAATATTTTTTAAAGGATTTTAAACCCCCTTTGTAAGAATCATTCCTAAATTTTCACTGTTGGACCACTGTGACTGTCACCTGTAATCCCAGTACTTGGGAATCTGAGACAGGAGGATCACATGTTCACAACCAGCCTTAGCAACTTAGGCTCTCTGAAACTTTGTGAAATCCTATTTCAAAACAAAAAATAAAAAAGGACTGGAGGTATAACTCAGAGGTAAAACGCCCCCTGGGTTCAATTCCCAGTACTGAAAAAAAATACATGACTCCAATACCTGTTGACCTAATCTAGTCACACACTCCCTAACATAGGATTTTCCTGAAACACTAAGTGAGTAGTCAAAAGTCTGGGACCAAAATTACAAGGTATTAAAGGAATATTTTCAATCCTGACTTCATCTCAGAATCCCTGGTACTCTCTCCTGGACAATTAATCTAGCCATGGATATCAGGAAATATGACCAATAATGATTTAAACCTCAAGGATGTTTCTTACTGGCCTAACAAGAAGTCCAGTGTTAGGTGGTATCTCTGCTATTTTAAAAACTGGCTCAGTATTGTTATCACGAACTGTCCTCCCTGAAAAGGCTATGTCTTCACATTGATTTTTTTTTTTACATCATCCACCCCTGACTTTGAGTCTGGAGTCCAGCTCCCAGCC
This sequence comes from Muscardinus avellanarius, assembly GCF_963383645.1. NCBI lineage: Eukaryota > Metazoa > Chordata > Mammalia > Rodentia > Gliridae > Muscardinus > Muscardinus avellanarius. Next base: position 10,211,004 of record NC_137792.1, read on the forward strand.
TGCATTTTTGGAGAGATTCTAGGCAAAGGTCAATGAAAAATCCAGACCCTAGATGGAGAGATTGAGACTATTTCTTGGAATTGCTTTATGTCAACACTATAGGTGACATTAGAAGAGAAACCAAAGGTGACTCGGTTCATATATTTTAATTCTGTAATGGAAACTTTCTCTATAAGAACACTTAAATGGTTTTTGCATTGTTCAGATATTTCTTCCTTCTTTTTATTTTAGTGTGTGTGTGTGTGTGTGTGTGTGTGTGTGTGTGTGTATGTGTGTGTATGGTGGCTGTGGATTGAACTCAGGGCTACTCTACCTCTGAGGTACAGCCCCAGCCCTATTTTACTTTTTATTTTGAAACATTGTCTCACTAAGTCATGGGGAGCCTCAATAAGTTGTTGAGGCTCACTTACAAACCTGCGATCCCCTGCCTCAGCCTCCCAAGTACTAGCATTTCAAGTGGGCACCTGTCCCGATATTTCTAAAATTTCAATTCAGTTATTAACAAAGTCCAACAGGTCCTTCACATTCTGGAGACATATAAATACTCAATACGTCAAATAGTATGCAAATTTCAATATTCTCTGTAATATAAAAATAAGCCAGGCACAGTGGCAAATGACTATAATCCCAGTACTTGGGAGGCTGAATCAGGAGAATCACAGGTTTGACGCCAGTCTCAGCATCTCGGCAAGACTTTAGTAACTTAGCAAAGCCTGTTTAAAAATTTAAAAATAGCTGGGCGTGGTGGCACACACTTGTAATCCTAGCGCTTGGGAGGCTGAGACAGGAGGTTCACACAGGTTCGAAGCCAGCCTCAGCTACTTAGTGAGGCTCTCAGCAACTTAGTGATACCCAGTTTCCAAATAAAGCATAAAATAGGTCTAGGAGCATAGCCCGGAGGTAGAAAAGTCCCTGGGTTCTACCCCCAGTACCAAAAAATACAAAAAAATAAATACAAAGTGATAATGATGGAGCTCATAGGAAAAATACACTTGGGAACAATAGCCAGTAGCAAAAATAAATAAATACATACATACATACATACATACATACATACATACATAAAACAGGAGGATGTGTGCATGTTATATGCAAATATTCTAATGTAATTTTCTATAAGATACTTGAATATTTGTATATTTTGTTATCTGTGGGGAGTCCTGAAACCAATCTCTTAAGGATACCAATGGGTGATTGTAGATAGATAGATAGATAGATGATAGATAGATAGATATAGAATAGATAGATGATAGATGATAGATAATAAATAGATGATAGACATAGATGACAGATATATATATAGATATATATATATATACATGTATATCACTATCACTATGATCTAAGAAAGAAAATAGAGGATCATTTCTCCCATTGCAACCTATTACTACTGTGGTTGTAACAGTTGAAAGGAAGAAACATATACATACACATGAAGCATCTCATTCCAGTACCATGTATCAACCAGCCAGTGGGTTGTCTCTGAAACCCTGCAACTCCAAAGACACATAATTTGAATTCTAATGGCCCCAAACATTAGATTGCAAACTCTTATTATATGGGATGTGTTGGGTTACACTATATATGAAACAACTCCCAGAAACTCAGGGCAAAAGTCAAGCCCTTCTCTGCCTCCATTATCTTTGTCCTGTAACAGATAGACAATTTGTACACAGCTTTATTCCCTCTCGTTGATTCTCCTGCCTGGAAAGTCAGCATTTCCAGGTCGAATTGTAAACTGCTGACACTACTACCTTGGAAATGAGTGGTGTGCTTAGAGGCATGCCTTGGAGGGAGACTGAATCCAAAGAGGAGGAGCATGCTTTCCTAGACTCTTGAGAAACTCAAGGCTGAAGGTATTTTGAGGTTCAAAACTCTGCCATAAGCCAAGCATGGTGACACACACCTGTAATCCTAGTACTTGGGAGGTTGAGACAGGAGGATCATAAGTTTGAGGCCAGCCTCAGAAACTTAGCCAGGCCCTCAACAACTTAGCAAGACCCTGTTTCACAATAATAAATAAAGTAGGACAATAGGATGAGAGGTGTAGCTTGGAGGGAGAATGCCCCTGGGTTCAATCTCCAGTACCACAAAAAATAAAAATAAAAGAGGTTGTCCAACCTACAATTAATCCCTCCTAACATCGCATATTCTATTTAACAACCATTGTAATAATTGAACATAAGATAATAAGTCTTAGGCCAGGCCTTGTGGCACATGTTTGTAATCACCGTGCTTGGAAAGCTGAGGCAGAAAGCTAACACAGGTTCTAAGCCAGTCTCAGTTGCTTAGTGAGGCTCTCAGTAATTTAGTGAGACCCTGTTTCCAAATAAAATAGAAAATAGGTCTGGGAATATAGCCTAAGGTAGAAAGCCTCTGGGTTCCACCCCCAGCACCACAAAAAAAAAAAAAAACTCTTTAGACTGCAAGGTCTACTATGGCATGAATCTTAGCCTGTGTTGTTCACAGACACATCTCGAGTCCCTAAATAGTACCTGGTAGGAGCCATGTATGGTAGGACATGCCTGTAATCCCAGCATTTGAGAGTTTGAGACAGGAGAGTCACAAGTTTGAGGTTAGCCTCAGCAACTTAGCAAGATCCTCAGCCAGACCCTGTTTCAAAATAAAATAGGGCCAGGGGTCTAACTTGGAGGCAGAATATCCCTGGGCTCAATCACCAATAGCAATAAATAAATAATATAAATAAATAAATAACACCTGGTGCAGAACAGTTGCTCAAATACTATTTGTCAAATGAATGAGTGCCTCCCAATGGCTTCCCACAGTGACTTCTGTTTCTGCTCTAGAAAATTCAAAAGTCTGGTTTCCTTCAGTATGACTGCCCAACAAATATTTTAAGACCACTATCGTGTATACCCATCCCCACCACACGTTTCTTCTTTTCCCAGCTTAACATTCTCAGCTCACTCAACCATTTCTTCTAAGGTGGATTTCCAGTGCCCTCAACCGAGATTTATTGAATGCCTGTTACTGCAGTCACCAGTGCGAAGGGATGGGACTCTCAAAGACTTCTGGAGGTGATATCTATTCCATTCATCAGAGCCCAGCTCTGTCACCCACCCACAATGGCCCAATTTGTCCACGGAGACAGTTTTGAAAGGCTTGGGCAATAGCTATCAAAAATCCCAATGAATAATGTATTAGCCAGAGTTTGCTAGAGAGAACCAGTAAGATACCTCTATAGATCTATGAGAAGGAATTCGTTGGGGAAATTGGCTCATGCATTCATGACAGCTGAAAAGTCCCATAGTGGATTGTCTGTAGCCTGAAGATGCTGAGATGCCAGTTGCATCGTGGCTCGGTCCAAGTTCAAAGGCCCAGAGCCAGGGAAGCTAATGGCATCACACTCTATTTAAGACCGAAAGCCTGACTGTCAGGGGAAGGGACTGTTCATGTAAATCCTGGTGCCCAAAGGCCAGTAGGGCTGGGGTTTTGATGTTCTAGGCAGGAGATGAGCATGCCTCAGCTGTCAGGGGGAAGTATCGAGTCTCGTTCTGCATTCATTCTCCCCAGGTCCCTAGCCAATTGGATGGTACCCATCCACACTGAGGCAGGTCTTCCCCAGATAGTGCACTCAAGCTCACATACTGACCTCCTCTGCACACACCTCCCAGACATGCTCAGAATAATGTATTCAGGATTCTGTGTATTTGTGTTAATCAGCTTTGCATCACTGCAACAAACACTGGAGAGAAACAAGTGTGTGTGTGTGTGTGTGTGTGTGTGTGTGTGTGTGTGTTTACTGGGAAACGAACCCAGGGACATTCTACCTCTGAGCTATACCCTCAGCCCAATTTTATTTTAATTTTTATTTTCAGATAGGGTCACACCAAGTTGATGACGATCTCACTAAGTTGCTGAGGCTAGACTCGAACCTGCAATCATCCTGTCTCAGCCTCCCAAGTACTGGGATTACAGGTGTGTACTACTACACCTGGTGAGAAAAACAACTTAGAGGAAGAAAGGTTTATTTTGTTTCAGAGGTTTCAGTCCAGAGTGGGTCAGATCCATTGATTTGGGCCCAAGGTGAAAGAGAACATCATAGCAGAATAGAGCAGCACAACCCCAGTGACCTATTTCTTCCAGCCATGTCCCACTTGCCTACAGTTGACATAGTCAGGAGTCTATTCAAAGTATTAATCCACCAAATGGATTAATGCAATCATTTCCTAAAAGCCCCACCTTCAGACATTGCTGTATAGGCTTCAACACAGGAGCTTTGGGGGGGGGGGGAGATTCCAGGTACAAACCTTAGCTGTATTCTGTAATCCAGTCAAGCTGACACCTCAAATGCATTATAAAAAGTGTCTACTATTTTATTTTGATATTGCCATACTTATCCAAAAAAAGAATGAGAAGGAGATGAAGGATAATAAGAAAGAAAGGAAGGAAGGAAGGAAGGAAGGAAGGAAGGAAGGAAGGAAGGAAGGCCGGCCAAATATTTAAAACAACAAACAGGTAAGGAAATAATGAACTGGGTGTGGTGGTGCACACCTACAATTCTAGTACTTGGGAGGCTGAAACAAGAAGATCGGAGGTTCAAGGGCATGGTAACTTGGAGAGATCCTGTTTGAAAATTGCAGAAATAAAAATAAAAATGGCTAGGGGTATAGATCAGAGGTAGAATACACCTGGGCTTAATCCCCAGTACCACACAAAAGAAAAACAAAAAATAATGATACTTTTCAAAAGACAAAGGCCATGAATTCCCCATACTATACACAGATGAATTTGATACCGATTCTAAGTCAGAGGTGAGCAAAAATTTTCTCTAAAGTGACAAAAACGTAGGTGTTGTAGGCTTGAAATTCGTAAACACAGGGATGAGGTTAATGTGACACTACTTCATGCCTTCGCGGTGGAATTCATATTGGAATCACTTCACTTCATATTGGAATCACTCAGGGATTCGCCCCAAAGATTCTGATTTAATTAGTTTGAGATGCAACCTGAGAATCAGGATGTTTCAAGTTTCCCCAGGTGACTCTACTGTAATAACCAAAGCTGAGGACCACTGCACTTATGCAAATTCCTGGGGATCAACACATCTCTCTTTAAGGACCCAGGACCTTTTTTCTTCTAACCTATTCTAGAATATTGCATTTGGCCCTCTACCCATTTTTCTTTTTCTTTTTCTATTTTTAAGGGGTACTAGGATTGAACCCAGGGACATTCTACCTCCCAGATACACCCCCAGCCAATTTTATTTTTATTGTTACATATATTTGCATCTTTCTTGTAGTCTCACATCATGATGTAGTTCAGAGTGATAAGGACACACATACACACAGCACTGGGTGAGCTTCCTCTTGACTCCCTCTCACTCTCTCTCCTTCCCCATACATGATACTGAGACTGGCATTGAGATTCCCTTTTATTATGAAACAGGGTCTCGCTAAGTTGCTGAGGCTGGCCTTGAACCTGCGATCCTCTTGTCTCAGCCTCCCAAGTACTGGGATTACAGGTGTGCACCACCACACCCAGCCCTTCCATCCATTTTTGAAAATCAAGTTTTGCCGGCATGGAGCCAGGTTCACTCGAGTACACATTGTGTACGGACTGCTTCTGTGCTCTAACAGCAGCGCGAAATGATCTTAGTGGACTCCATGTGGCCCACCAAGACTAAAATAGCCATTCTCTGGCACTTTCGAGAAAGAGCTTGTCGACTTCTGACATAGAATCAATATCAAATTTACTAGTCTATAGTTTGGGGAATTCATGGGCTCTCTCTTGAAAGCGCAAGGCACTATTGCATTTTGTTGCGATTTTTACTATTTGGACCTTCCCACCTATTACTCTCCTACTCCTTATTACCATTTTTAAAATCCTGGCAATACTTTTACAATATCACCAGTTAAGCCAGGTGTGTTGGCGCACGCTTATAATCCCAGCATTCGGGGGGGCTGAGACATGAGGATCACAGTTCCCGGCCAGCCTCAGCTACTTAGTGAGACCCTGTTTCAAATAAAGAATAAAAAAATAGGGCTGAAGGTATAACTTGTAGGTACAATGTCCTGGGTTCCATTCCCAGTACCAGAAAAAAATCACCAAATAAAATGCTAAGGAGGAGAGGTAATAGATTTTATTCTGATGTAAAGAGAATAATAGAATATCTTAGCAGGGTGGGCGTGGTGGCACACGTTTGTAATCCCAGCATTTGAGAGGCTGAGACCAGAGGATCGCGGTTCGCGGACAGCCTCAGCTACTTAGTGAGGCCCTCCGCAACTCAGTGAGACCCGGTTTCAAAATAAAAAATAAAAAATAGGGCAGGGGGTATAGATCGGAGGTCGAATGCCCCTGGGTTCCATTCCCAGACCCGCAAACAAAAAAGAATAACAGAAAACCTTTTGCGATTGCCTACAGTAACAGTTAATGATTGTCATATGCATAAGATTATTAACCAGAATGAGCATGGGTATTTTGTTGTTGTTTTTGTTTGTTTGCTTGTTTGCAGTTGGTTAGTTTTTGTTTAGGGGGGGGGTTGCTGTTGTTATTTTGGGTTTGTTTTGGTTGGTTGGTAATGGGGATGGAAGCCAGGGGTATTCTACTTCCAAGCTACACCCCCAGCCCTTTTTATTTATTTATTTATTTTTGCTTTAAAACGGGATTACACTAAATTATCACCAAGCCTGGCTAGAATGGGTGTGTGTCTTATAAGTATTTGCATATTTGCACGTACCTTGTGCAGCCAAGCTTCCCACTCCACTCTCTGAACCTGCAACCTGAGATCATCATATGCAGTATGCAATCTTTCATACATAATCTCTATTTCACTTCTGCTGAACTGCACATAATAGACAATCTGTGTCTGCGAGGCAGACACTGATGCTCCTGCACTGTCTTTGGGGGCTTCGCTCTGCAGGTATTTCTAAAGTTTCTGATCAACAATCCACGGAAAATGAGCCCTAAAGTAAACGTGTTTCCCGGAACTTTTAGCCAGCAAGGATCTGAGGACCTGCCCCCCACCCCCCGCCCTGCCCTGGCCTGTTTGCTCGTTGCACAATAATCCAGATTCCTGCGATCCTTCTGCATGCGGTGTGGAAGGTGCACGTGGATTAGCCGTGGTCTGAATATTTCTACCTGTGTGTGGTCCCTGTGCACTCACCTCCACCCCAGGTGAATGACGACTGTGATGTTCTCTAGCACCTGCATAGTTAACGCAGGCTTTCTTAGAGACTGATTTCCCACAAGATGTTCAAAAGCCCTGGAAACTTCTGCGGCATCGGAGCAGGGGCATGCTTCAATCACAGACTCGCTCCAGTTCTAATGGCTTGCAGGTTCAGAGGACAGCGCAGAGAGCGACCGCTGGAAGCCCTCAGATAGTAAGTGTGTAATCATGCCTCTCACATGAAAATCACCCTCGTTTCCATCAATAACCCTGTGAAGAAAATAGAATCATTAGCTGGGATAGTAAAATCCGAGGAGGCATTTAATGCATTTACTGTATGAAATGCTCCTGCCATTAGAAAGCCCTCGGATCGAGGGGAAGGAAATTGCTGAGAATTTGCACAGGTCAAATGACCTTCAGAGCTACTTCGAAACCTTTTACTAGCTTAACGTGAATCACAAGTGATGACTGTAGAAGGTACCATAACATACACATGCACAATAAATTTAGTAAGTAGTTAGTTAGTTAGTTAGTTCGTTTTGGTACTAGGGATTGAACCTAGGGGAGTTCTACCTACAAGCTAATACTCTAGCCCTTTTCCTTTTGAATCAGGATCTCACTAAGTTACTGAGACTGGCCTCGAACCTGTGATCTTCCAGTCTCAGCCTCCCTAGTACTGAGATTACAGGCATGCACCACCACACCCAGCCACAGTTTATTAATGTATATCTTGACAAGAAGATGCAGGAACCAGTTCTGATTACTTGAAAGTGACAAATATTCTAAATGCTCAGCTGCACGTGACACTGGCCTTGGAGTGGCTGAGAAAGCATCTCTCAGCTCCACCTCGGATGAACGGCCATCTCACTTCCCAGCAGTGTCTGACCTTGTTTCCTGGTCCTCGAGTTACAACAGACAACAGCATCGTTGATTTCAGGAAATCCACTTCAAATGATAGCCAAGAGCCACCGATGGACTTGCAGAGATGAGTGGGCATTGTTTGTGATCAGGTTGTTTTTTAAAGCAATCTGCTCATGATGGATGGGTGGTATTTTCTCTCAACCAGCTAACTAGAAGACCCTATCGTGTGTGTGTGTGTGTGTGTGTGTGTGTGTGTGTGTGTGTGTGATTGGCTATTGAAACAAGGGGCATCCTACTTCTGAGCTATGCCCTATTTTATTTTTATTTCTTTCTTTTTTTTTTTTTTGGTGGTACTGGGCTTCCTGGAAGCCCTTCTACCTCTGGGCTACACTCCCAGACCTATTATATATATATATTTTTTTTTTTTGAAACAGGGTCTCTTATGCCAGCAAGGCTGGCTCCAAACCAGCGCGATCCTCCTGTCTCTGCCTCCCAAGCGCGGGGATTACAAGCATGCACCACCATGCCCAGCTTTTTATTTTTATTTTGAAATAGGGTCTTGCTAGGTTGATGACAGTCTCACTATTTGCTGAGGCTGTCCTCAAACCTGTGATCCTCCTCTCTCAGCCTCCCAAGTAGTGGAACTACGGGCATGTACCACCACGCCCAGCTCAAAACTACCTGTAGTACATCAAGTCATAGGAAAAAAATTGTTCTTATTCCATCCCCAAGCACTGAAAATCATACTCTTTTCTTCCTTCTTCCAGAATATGCCATAATCCAGACAGCAGTGCCACAAGGGAGATCTGACCCGAGCCCAGTATCCACATCTCAGGTACAAATGCTAGAAGTGGAGTCAGGTGCAATGATGCCCACCAGTTGTCTCTAGACTTGAGAGGCTGAAACAGAAGGATCAAAAGCTGAAGGCCAGCCCCAGCAACTTAGGGAGATCCTGTTTCAAAATCAAAAATAAAATAAGCCTGGGGGTCTGGCTTGGAGGTAGAACACCCCTGGATTCAGTCCCCAGTACCAACATAAATAAATAAATAGGGTAGAGACCGAATCTGGCTTCAATCTGCCCGGCTCCAAAGCCCACATTATCTGCACTTCACAACAATGCTTGACTGTTTGAAATGTACCCAGGCCACCTGGTAATTAAAATAAGATTGAGGTCAACCTTTTATTAAGGCAATTAATCACCTGAAACTCTCTACTGGTCAAATTTAAAGTTAAACAGTCACCATATAATCACCAATTGTCCTCCCAAGTATATACCGAAGAGAAATGAGAGTCTATGGGACTCAAATTCTTAGATACAAATGTTCATAGCAGCATTACTCACAATAAGCAGAATGTGGAAACAACCCAAGTGCCCATCAACTGGTGAACAGATCAATAAAATGTGGTATTTGTGTACAGTGCCATATTATTCAGCCAGGAATGAAATTTTCATAGATCGTACATCAATAAAACTTAAAAAGATATTGACACCGGCGGCAGCAGCAGAGAATTCACCAAATCCAGTACAGCTACATCTGCGTACTCAAGAACAGTGAGTCAAATTGCGCGCCACAGAGGAGAAATCCCAGTACTGTATTCCCTGGGACTTGACCAGTGGGGGAGGGGCGGTGGCAGAGATATCACACCATAGGAGAACGTGCAACCTGGCACCCCCCACAGTCTAAAGCAGCCTCTATCGACTCTCTGGGTCGGAGACTCTGTGATACAACCCAGTAAAGGAGTAGTGGGGTCTGAGATACTACTGACTCGAGATCCAGAACACCTTAAGTGAAGTCATAGTGACCCAAGGGAAGAACCCAGAGAAGGCACAAACCTCCGAAATCATGGGAAAGAGGAATAATACTGGAGCAATGAATGCCCACAACCCCACAACATCAGAACCTGATAAAACTGAAAATCAGAGATTTCTAGAAGATCAAATCAGGAAAATAAGTGTAGAAATAATAGAGGTGCTTCGAAAAGAACTCAGAGAGAGCCAAAAAGAGATAAAGGATGCAATTAATGAAGTAAAGGCCTCAATTCAAAGCACAAACAACCGATTAGACCACATGGAGAACAGAATCTCGCTCTTAGAAGATGAGCAATCCAAAAATGAACGCATAGTTTCTAATCTAGGAAAAAATATCCGACAGCAGGAATCTGATATTGAAGAAATATGGGCCCATTTTAAGAGAGCTAACCTAAGAATAATTGGAATAGAGGAGGGAAAAGAAAGTGAAACCAAAGGGATCAACAATCTCTTCAAGGAAGTAATAGCAGAAAATTTTCCAAACATAGAGCAAGAGGTCGATACACAGGTCCAGGAAACTTATAGAACTCCCTTTAGACAGGATCGGAGAAGAGGATCCCCACGCCACATAATTGTCAAAATGACCAATGTGGAAGCCAAGCAGAGAATCTTGAAGGCAACAAAAGCAAAGGGCCAAGTGACATTCAGAGTCAAACCAATTAGAATCACTCCAGACTTCCCAAACCAAGTCACGAGAGCCAGAAGGACTTGGAGTAACATATTCCAAACTCTGAAAGAAAACAACTTCCAGCCAAAAATTTCCTACCCAGCAAAACTTTCTATCAAATTAGATGGAGAAATAAGAAGCTTCCATGACAAACAGAAACTGAAGGAATTTATGTCTTCAAAACCAGCACTAGAGAAAATACTCAAAGAGATTAACTACAATGAAGAAATAGGTAACACACACCAGAACCAGAGAAACAAGAGTTTCCATCCAACAGTCAACTAAGATTGGTTATCTGTGGAGATTCATTACTTATGTTAGTCTTTTACCTATCTCTAAATGGTATTGTTTGCCTTTATTGTTGTTAATTTTTAGGATTTCTAGTTGGAATATTAATATACCTTCAGATATAGCATTTGGAAATATTTTATCCCATTCTATTAGTAACTGTTAACTCTGTTTACGTTGTCTTTGGATATACAATATTTTTTTATTTTTTAGGGAGTTTGTATACTCTTCTGTTGCCTGTGCCATTGAAATCATATCCAAGAAATCACTGCCAATTTCAGTGTTGTGAGGTTTTATGCCCCAGATTTTCTCCTAAAAGTTTATAGTCTTAAGATTTATATTTAGATCTTTTATCTATTTTGAGTTAATATTTGTATATGGGATTAGGTAAGGGTCCAACTTTATTCTTTTCCATGTAATTATTATGTTTCAACAATATTTAGTTAAAGGATTATTATTTCCACCACCAAATGTTCGTGGAAACCTTGTCAAAAATAACTTGACAATATAGGGAAGAATTTAGCTCTAGGCTTTTATTTAACTCCAATGGTTTATATATCTGCCTTTAGAATAGTACTACACTGTTTCAATTATTGTAGCTTTATATGGTTTGAAATCAGAAAATATATATCTTCTAGCTTTGTTCTTTTTCAAGATCATTTTGGGTATCTAGAGTCCATATTCCATATTAGGATAGATTTTTTTCTGAAAAATAAATATATAAATATATGATAGTTTCACCTAAAAAAAAAAAGAAAAAATATTCTCTGGTAAGAAAGAAAGAAAAAAGAAATATTGAAATGTTATCTTTAAGTCATCAAAAGCTTGGTATCAGACAAATGAAACTGTTATGTGAGATTATCATTTTTAATTTTGGATAAATTGCTATAATACTAGATGTCAACCACTAAGCCAAGCATGGGAGGGAGGGATGGGGAGAGAATGGGGTGAGGATCGGGTGGGGGCTGACTGGGTGATATGTGCATGTATGTCTACAAAAGTTTGTATCCCACTATGATGTATGAATACAGTGCACCAATAAAAAATTAAAAAAATATAAATAAATAAATAAATAAATAAAACTTAAAAAGAACATGCTAAAGGAAAGATGTCTAGCACCATACCCATACACACACACATACACACAAACACACATACAGACACACACCAAAAAAAAAAAGCCAGGCATGGTAGAACATGCCTGTAATCTCAGGATTTGGGAGGTTGAAGCAGGAGGATCACAGGTTTGAGGCCCACCCTCAGCAACTTAGAGAGATCCTTTTCAAAATTAAGATGGGCTCTGGGTGTAGTTCAGAGTTGAAATGCCCCTGGGTTCAATCTCCAATAGCAAAAATTATTAAGAAAATAAAAAGGAAGGCCGAGAGGGAGGGAAAAGGAAAGAAGCCCACTAAAGGAGAATATCCCAGTATCCAAAGAAGAGACAAGATTAGACTGGGCTTTGTGAGAAGGGGGTCCCCATTATTGAGATTCTGCCCTCACTGGAGAGGCTGCAGCTGTAGTCCACTGAATGGCAGAGAAGCTTGCCAGCTGTGCCTGGCTTGCCCTGGACCCGAGCTTGTCTGCACACTCTGAACCCTGGCAAGAGCTGTGTGCCGGGGTGGCCATTGGGAAATCCTCCCCATAGGGCGCCAGCAGGTTGAGGCAAACCACTCGCCGTTGTACTGATGAAAATTCACCAAAAAGCATCCCTTGGAGGACCATCGCATTTGCTGGGAATCCAGCACGGCCACAAGAGCGCCACCTGCAGGTATGCTAGGAAGGGGTTATCCCGGAGCCCTCCACAACTGGAAAACCTGTACAACTGCAGGTAAAGCTGCCTGTGGGGGTGCTACTGAAACTTGCTTGGGTGAGCTCCACTGGCCAGCCTGGTGTCACAGAAGGAAGAAGAAGAGAGATTCTGCCTCCTCCAGCGCCCCCTCAGCACCTCCACCCGCGAAGCTTAAGGTCGTGCCAGTGAATGGGGGAAACTCTCTAGGGTACAATCAAGGCAACAAAGAGTATGTTTGAAGCTGTGAGGCAAGACATGGATAAAGGACACAAGAATTAGCAGTGTGTGTGTGTGTGTGTGTGTGTGTGTGTGTGTGTGTGTGTTACTAGGAATTGAATCATTGAATCCAGGGGCATTCAATCACTGTCCTACACTCCAGCCCCCATCTCTTTTTGTAGTACTGGGGATGAAAGTCAGGAGCATTCTACCTCTGAACTACACCCCCAGCCCTATTTTTTTCTTCTTTATTTTGAAACAGGGTCTCACTGAGTTGCAAAAGGCCTAAGTACCTGAGGCTGTCCATGAACCGTGATCCTCCTGTCTCAGCCTCCCAAATGCTGGGATTACAAGCATGTGCCACCATGCCCAGCCTCCCCTCCCTTTTTTAAACAGGTTCTTCCTAAATTACTGTACACTGGCCTCCAATCTGTGATCTTTCTGTCTCAGCCTCCCAAGAACTGGGGTTACAGGCATGCACCACCACACCAGCTAACAGTTTCTCTTTTTTATTTTTATTTTTTCAGTATTGGGAATTGAGAACCCAGGGGCATTCTACCTCTGAGCTACACCCTTGGCCTGATTTTTTATTTTTTATTTTGAAACAGGATCTCACTAAGTTGCCAAGGGTCTCATTAAGTTGCTGAGGCTGGCCACAAACCTGCTATCCTTCTGTCTCAGCCTCCCAAGTATTGGAATTACAAGCATGTGCCACCACACCTGGCTAGAGATGCTATTTATTTATTTATTTATTTATTTATTTATTGCAGGTCTGGGGATGGAACCCAGGGGCATTCGACCTCCAAGCTACACCCCCTGCCCTATTTTTTATTCTTTATTTTGAAACAGGGTCTCACTGAGTTGCAGAGGGCCTCACTAAGTAGCCGAGGCTATCTGCGAACCACGATCCTCCGGTCTCAGCCTCCCGAATGCTGGGATTACAAATGTGCGCCACCACGCCCGGCTTACAGTTGCTCTTTAAATGAAAAACTAAAAGAGGCGTTTATGTTCACAAAATTTTGGAAAACTGCTCAACAGACCATCCTCTTAATACACATTATTAGCAGTGTTCAGATGTCCCAGGGGAAGATACCTTATTGAATTTTGCTCAGAGCATTTCCCAAACTCACTTGCTCACGGACCTGTTTCTCCACTTAGTTGACATCCAGGTTTTCACGAGAAGCTGCTCTGGCCATGGCTTTGCGAGACTGGCAGAGGTTGGAGCACAGCCGGCGTGCCTCTGCTGAATCACATGGAGCCCTCTGCTGTGGAAGGGATTCCTCTAGAACAGAATGCACACAAACGGAGTCATCTGGCCAGGCTCCCTCGTGGCATGCCATCTTTTTATTTACTGCACACAAACCATAAGCTCTGCAGACACTGTGGAAATACAGTTTATTTAGGTAACTAAAAATATCACCCAGATGGCATCTGTCCATTGCCTGCCGCATTCCCAATTCCTCCTGTGTGCCGAAGCCCTGTTCTAAATTATCCTGTTGATCGTACAGTGGAAAGAGGATAGAAGGTTAAAATATTAGGATCATGGGCCTTGGAATGGTACGATCCTGCCTGGCCTCTCACTCCATTTCCCCTTTGAAGATTCCTAAGGGAATTAGAAACACAAAAAATAACAGCTGGAAATCAAAACAGTGATTTAAGCCAGGCAGCATGGTACATGCCTGCAATCCCACTACTTGGGAGGCTGAGACGAGAGGAATCCAAATTCCAAACCAGACTCGGTAACTTAGTGAGGTCCTCAGCAACCTAGTGACACTCTGTTTTAAAATTAAAAAAATTAAAAAGGGCAGAGAGAGCCAGGTGTGGTGGCGCACGCTTGTAATCCCCACGCTTGGGAGGCGGAGACAGGAGGATGGCGCTGGTTCAAAGCCAGCCGCGCTGACTTAAGAGAACCTGTTTCCAAATAAAAATATAAAATAGGTCTGGGAGTGTAGCCCGGAGGTAGAAGGGTTTCCAGGAACCCCAGCACTACCAATAAAAAAGGGCAGAGTGTATCTCAGAAATAGAATTCCCCTGGGTTCAATCCCCAGTACCAAAAAAAGAGTGACATATATCCCTTCTACTCATAAACCATAACAATAAAATGTGATATGGCCCTAGTACCCTGCAAAAAAATCTGAGAAATGTAACAACACTAGGCGTACACTACAGCCTTTGGTGAGCAGTGACTTTTCTCTGCTGCACTTGCATGGATTTATTCCAGCTCTGCCTGTTCTACTGCTGAGTCAAGCGAAAGCTCCCACAAGATCATGCCATGAAAAACAAATGTCTCTCACTTCGAGTTTTAAAATCCCGTCACAAAAATGTCAATCTTTGCCCTAAGTCATTTCCTTGGTTTTTCTTAGCATCTCAGCCAAAACAAAAACAAAAACAAAAAAAACTGTGATCACCTATAGAATGAGTATATGGCGTTCTCAATCCCTAGAGAAGCTTATCAAATTTTCTTTTTCTCATTTCCTGAGCTAAGACAAACTAGTTTGCACCCAGGTCACGTGTTATCCCAACAACTGGGAGGCTGAGACAGGAAGCTCGCAGGTTCAAGACCAGCATCAGCAGTTTAACGAGACCCTAAGCAACTTAGCAAGACTTTGTTTCAAAATAAAAAGGTCAGGGAGTATGCCTCAGAGGTAGAATGTCTCGGAGTTCAAGCTCCAGTACCAAAAGAAAAAGAAAAGACATACCAGTTTATCTCGTAACTCAAGGTTCTTCCGAGAAGGAAGAAAAGGGCGGGAGACAGAGTGCGCATGTGCCAATAACCACGCCCAGCTTTGCCCACGGTAAATGGTTAGATTCTCCATCCCAAACTTGAAATGACTCCTGGCATCAACTACTTCTCCACAGCCACTCTTCCAAGTCAAGGGAACACTTTCCAAATGCAGATTAGCTGCACGCAGTGCTTTTCCAGAGGAAAGAAGGGTTCTGGTTAATTGTACAAGCAGCTAAATGTCAGGAGTAATCATTAAGATGAGAGCAGCTCATCAAAGGGAGCCTGCAAAGAGAGGTTTGTTTAAAAGCCAAATGGGGTTCTGCAAGGCAGACCCTGAAAAGAGCGAATTTCGGGGCTGATTTTATTTTAATGCAAAGACCTACTCTTTCCTCTCACTGCTGTGATCATTTTATACAGATTGCATTGCACCAAGTCCCTTGGGAAATACAGGTGTGCGTGACATTTCCACTTCCCAGGATCCAAAATGACTTCTTCGGCGGTGGCTGACTCGGAATGTTTTTAATCTTCCTTAAACATGCAAACAGTCTGGAGGCAATAGATGCAAATGCCTTGCTTGAACAGATTCTGAGTCTCTAACTGGTATCAACCTGTAACCTCGTGTGCTAAAGAAACGTGTTCTTCGCAAGCGGTTGAGCAATTTCCCCTTGGAAAAGCCAACCATCAGCATATTTCTTAACAGTGAGTTAATTTGTTAAGCCGCAAGAAAAAAAGAACACTTGGGCTCTCATTGGCGATCACATCTATTTCCGTTCTGTCTTTGAAACAAAATGTGTCACTACATAGCAGCTGTGTGCATATGTGTGTGTGTGTGTGTGTGTGTGTGAGAGAGAGAGAGAGAGAGAGAGAGAGAGAGAGAGAGAGAGAGAGAGAGATTAGGAATTGTTCTACCACTGAGCTACACCCCCCAGCCCTATTTGATTTTGTATTTGGAAACAAGATCTCTCTAAGTTGCTGAGGCTGGACTTAGATCCTGGGATCTTCCTGTCTCGGTTTCCCAAGTACTAGGGTTACAGGTGTGTGCCAGTGCGCTGGACTTCATAGCAGCCACGCTAATGCAGGACACTAATATACATGCTGGTCATGGCATTTCTGTCTATGCGGTTGGAGCTGGGCCCCTTGAAGACAGCACTATCATTGCAGTCATGCTCTTTAAAGGCATTTGAGAGTCCTGGTCTGGAAACCAATTTGTGGCTTGGTCAGGACTATGTTTACCATCAACAAAGGCTTCAAGAGTGGATATATCTAAAAAACTAAGGTGGCCCCAGAACCATCTTTGAAGGTGCATTGGTTGCTATAACAAAATACCACAAACTTAACTGCTTTAAACAACAGATTTTTTTTCCCCTCTACTGGGGATTGAACCCAGGGACATTCTACCTCAGAGCTACATGCCTGGTCCTTTTTATCTGTTAGTTGGAAAGAGAATATTGCTAAGTTTCTGAGGATCTCACAAAGTTGCTGAGGCTAACCTGTGATCCTCCTATCTCAGCCTCCCATGACAGGAATGCAACACTGCACCTAGTTCACTGAACAACAGAAATTGACTTGCTCCGACTTCTGGACGCCAGAAGTCTAAAACCCAGGAGTTTGCAGAGCCAGGCTCCCTCCATAGCCGACAGAGGAGGAGCCTTCCGTGTCTCTTCCAGTTTCCAGGGGCCCCAGGAGTTGCTTGGCATCGCTCCAGTCTCTGCCCCTACCTTCACATGGCTTTTCCCTGTGCACCCTCTGCCTTGTACTACTGAGCTACTCAGAACGTAGAAGCATGTGCTTAGCATGCTGCCGGGCCCTCTCTTCAATCTCCAGCACCAAAAATAAACACATCAGTCACTTTAGATTAGGGGCTATCCTAATGGCTTCATCTCGACTTGATTGCATCGGCAAAGATTCTGTGTCCTTAAAAAACGATGAGAAGTACTGAGGGTTGGGACTTCATCCTACCTTGGAGTGGCACCTGATTCAACCCATAATTGAGAGTAAGACAGAGGAGTCCAAGACAGTATTGCAGAGCTCCTAAAGCCTACAAAGCTACAACAGCTTTGCAAAGTAACATTTGCAGAGGCTGGAGCCATAAGACAAACACAAACCCACGTACCATTAAATTTAGTCATCCAGGAGTTTCAAAACCAAATTACATGAATAGCCTGGTATGCATGTCTATTCAAGATTCCACAGCCTGGGGACCACTGTTACCTTGAAGTAGCTAAAGAGCCCAGGCTTATCCCAGGCCAGCCCTACTGTCTGTGGCTCTAAATGACAAAATGGACCTATTGGTGGGGGTCAGGGAAGTCCAGGACACCTGGGTAGCGTGTGGGTGCCTGATTTATTGAGTTACAATATCTTTTTGTGTGCGTGTGTGTGGTGCTAGGGATTGAACCCAAGGGCATTTTACCTCCAAGTTATATCCCTAGCCCTTTTTTTTTCTTTTGAAACAGGGTCTCCCTACATTACTAAGAGTCTTGCTACACACACACACACACACACACACACACACACACACACATCTCTTAGCATATAGAAAGGAGAAACCAGGTGTGGTGGTGCATGCCTATAATCCTAGTACTAGAAGGCTGAGACAGGAGGATCACAGGTTGGAGGCCAGCCTCTACAACTTAGAGAGGCCCTCAGCAACTTAGTGAGACTCTGTTTCAAAAGAAAAAAATAACAGCCGGGCATGGTGGCACACGCTTGTAATCCCAGCATTCGGGAGGCTGAGACCGGAGGATCAGGGTTCACAGACAGTCTCAGCTACTTAGTGAGGCCCTCTACAAGTCAGTGAGATCCGGTTTCAAAATAAAGAATAAAAAAATAGGGCTGGGGTGTAGCTCAGAGGTAGAATGCCCTGGGTTCCATCCCCAGACCCGCAAAAAAAAAAAAAAAAAAGAACACATACCAAGTGATGAGCACATACCAAGTTTGACCAAAGTGAAACAGAAACTGAAAATCATTGGAGTTATTCATATTTTAAACTTAACACTCTTGCTCTAGTTAAAAAAAATACCTGCAGAAACTATAAAAATTGAGCTTCTATTCCCAGCCATTGCAGAAGGCACATTCTATTGTTATCTGTTAAAGCAACCCTTAAATTTGAAGTCACATATTAAGGTAACTTTTTAATTTTTAAATTTTTTATTGGTGCATCATAGTCATATATCTTAATGAGGTACAAGATGGTGGAGGCGTATGTGCACACTTCACTCAGCCCTTCCCCCATTCCCTCCCCTTCCCTCCCCTTCCCTCCTTCTCATGGTTGGTTTAGTGATTGACTTTGATGTTTGTGAATGTACGTCATGAACATTAGGGAATTTCCCTCTCCCCCCTCCCATCCCCTCAGTTAGGCTGCCTTATTTGCTCATCTATAGAATCACCTTTTGCATCTAGAGTTTCTCCTATGACCCGTTTTCTCCCTAGTGTTCACATATTAGGGAGAGCATCTGATTTCTTATTTTCTGTGACTGACTAATCTCACTTAGCATAATGTCCTCCAGTTCCGTCCATTTCCCTGAAAATGATGTAATTGAGGTTTTTTTATGGCTGAGTAAAATTCCATTGTGTACATATCCCACAGTTTTGTAATCCATTCATCTGTTGATGGGCATCTTGCCTGGCTCCATAGTTTGGCTATGGTGAATTGTGCAGCTATGAACATAGATACACATGCATTAGTTTGGTATTTTGGTTTCCTTTCTTTTGGGTAGATACCCAGAAGTGGTATTGCTGGATCAAATGGTAGATTTGTTCCCATTCTTCTGAGGATCCTCCATACTGTTTTCCAAAGTGGTTGCACTAATTTGCAGTTCCACCAACAATGTCTTAGAGTTCCCACTTCTCCACACCCATTACCACTGTCCTGGGAACCAAGCCTTTAATCATTCAGACCCTTGGAGGAGGACACCTAAACCATAGCCAAATGATAATAAGTATAGCTCCTCTTAGACATGGAAAATGTTGCTGTCATTTGAAGAGACATTAACTTATATAACCCACGATGAATCTTCTGCTCCTCCTGATTGTCCTAGACAAGAGCAGAGGACAAGACCTGTGACACTTAGAGAAGACCCTTTTCCAAGAAGAAGGCTGGAAGAGGTGTTCTTGCTGGTAGAGCCCTCAGCCATATGACTGGAATCTGTAGTAGACTGCTGGCAAACATTCCCCATGCCTCCCTATGTCTACAACGTTTGCCATGTAACTTTGCGATGCATCTTGCTAAAGGAGCAGAGTCTATTTCCTCAACCTGAAAGTCTGAACTCAGCCAGGTGCTTTGGCCAATAGAGGAGGTCAAGTCCACAGGAGGCCTTGCTTCTTCCTACTTGCTCCTCCACATACCTCTGAAATTGTGAGGAGAAAATGCCTAGGGAAAGCCTGCTAGACCATGAAAAACACGTGGAACAGAGCCTCATCAATTTGGCTTAGGCTGTCCTAAATCAACCAATAGCAACTGATTCCATAGAGAGCCAGTACCCAGATGCACCTCACCCATGTGAGTAAGCCCAGCCAAGATCAGCCTAGCCACCTAGTTAAGCACCCCAGATACGTGAGCAGTAGATCTTATATAAGTCTAAGGTTAGTAGTCGTTTGCTATGCCACATTATTGGAGCGATAAATAACTGATACAGAGGTCTAGCCTTTTATTATTTATTTATTTATTTATTTATTTATTTATTTACTGTGGTACTGGGGATCAATTCCAGAGACATTTTACCTCTGAACTACACTCGCAGTCCTATTTTATTTATTTTTATTTTGTGTGTGTGTGTTGTGTGTGTGTTGTGTGTGTGTGTGTGTGTGTGTGTGTGCATGTGTGGTGCTGGAGAATGAGCCCAGGGGCATTTTACCTCTGAGCTACCCACACTAGCACTATTTTTTTTAATTTGCAAAGAGTTTCTCTAAGTTGCTGGAAGCCTTGCTACATTGCTTAGGCTGACTTCAAACCTGTGATCCTCCTGTCTCAGTTTCCCAAGTAATGGGATTACAGGGTATGCATACCACACCCGGCTTTATTTTTATTTTGAGGCAGGACCTCACTAAGTTGCTGAGGCTGTGTTCAAACCTGTGACCCTCCTGTCTCAGCCTCCTAAGTACTGGGATTATAGGCGTACTCTAGCATACCCCCACTGAATTCTACCTTTTTCATTCACTCTTGTCTAAGAAATACTCAAAAAGCCTAAGACAGTTTGATGATCTCTAACTACTGACTGGTTTCATGGGGTAACCAATCAATTTATTTTAGTATCTTCCTTTCAACCCTAAAAGGATGGGACCATGGGTAACTTACTTGGTGTCTTATTAGTAGACCAGCCACATGAACCATGAAGATACTGAAAAGAATGAGAAAAGTGTAGGCCTGTTAAAGATATGTAGTGGCAGAAAATCCTTATTTCATTTATGTAAAAAAATTATAATAGCTGGGTGTGGTGGTGCAAACTTGTAATCCCAGTATTTTGGAGGCTGAGACAGGAGGTTCACAGATTTGTGGCCAACCTCAGCAACTTAGTGAGGTCTTCTGTAACTTTGTGAGACAGTTTCTAAATAATAAATAAAATAGGGCTGGGTGTATAACTCAGAAGTAGAATGCCCCTGGGTTCAATTCTCTGTAACAGAAAATATATATATATATATATTCATATGCTTATTTATATAAATATATATTTATTATAATTATGTTATAATACATTATAATATATAATATGATATATATATAATAAACTGAGCATGGTGGGGCATGTCTGTAGTCCCAGTACTTGATAGGCTAAGACAGGAAGATCAGAGGTTCCAGACCAACCTCAGCAACTTAGTAAGAGTTTCAACTAACTAGCAAGACCCTGTCTCAAAACAAAAAATAAAAAAGGGCTGGGGATATACATCAGAAGTAGACTATCCATGGGTTCAATCCCAGTAACACACACACACACACACACACACACACACACACACACACACACACGGTATATGCCTGTAATGGTGTGGTGGTATATGCCTGTAATCCCAGTACTTGGGAGGCTGAGACAGGAGGATCACAGGTTCAAGGCCAGCTTCAGCTACTTAGCAACACCCTCAGCAACTTAGTGAAATCCTGTTTCAGAATAAAAAATAAAAAGTGTTTGGGATGTAGCTCAAAAGCAGGATGCCCTGGATTGAATTCCTAGTACCAAAATTAAGTAAATAATTAATTAGTTTAATATGTATATGTGCACTTAAAAGGACTTACATATCAAGGTCCCAAAGAGGGCTTTTTCTTTAGAGGCTAGATAGGATTATAGGTTAATGTTCTTCTTTTACTTGCCTATTATATCTAATTTTTTCTGAAATAAGCATGAGTTTGGTTTTGCATTTTTTAAAAGAGAGAAGCATAAACCATGAAAGAAATAATGAAATATTGAAATAAAAAAGACAAACATTTGATTTTACTTTCAGGTTTTGAGCAAGTTATTGTCACTTGTGGTTTATTTTAAGCCAAGTATGCAGAATCGTTGGGTGAAAATTAATTAGCTGAAATTTGAAAAGCAGAAATCAGAGGAAAATTCTGGAGGAAAAAAACAGATAAAATTGCTTGCAAACATACAAAGAGTTGCCAGATGTACTCAAATTAACAATGTTTTAAAAACAGAGACTGGGTATAAGCATTTTCCAATAAAGTATTGCCTGGAGCAGAGGTCAGCAAACTATTTCTGTAAAAGCCTGAGAGTAAATATTTGAGGCTTTTTAGGCCAATCTATATCTCTGTTGTAACACTCTGTCATTATAGCACAAAAGTGGCCAGAAACAATCTGTGAATGAACAGGAATGAATGTATTCTAATAAAACTTTATTTACAGCTGGGCACAATGGTACACTCCCATAATCTCAATACTTGGGAGGCTGAGACTGGAGGATCACAAGTTCAAGGCAGCCTCAGAAACTTAGCAAGACCTTGTTTCCAAATTGAGCCCTTGGGTTCAATCCCCAATATCCCCAAAAATTATTTACAAACGTATATATATATATATTTAAAAAATTATTTACAAAAGCAGGCCCCATTTGGCCTATGGCCACAGTTTGCCTACCTCTGTCTTAGACAAATTGCTACAGTAGCAATACTAAGGATCATATTGACAATAAATGACTTTTGTTATAGTGATATAGAGCTCTCTCCACCCAGCAGGCCCCTCCCACCTTTGCCTGCTGTCAAAATCCTTTTCCTTCTCATGTCTCAGAGTCCTCTTCTAAGAAGTCTGAGATTGCTCACCTTAGAAAGGTGTTCTAATCATCCTTATCATCCATCAGTCTAAGAGTACCTAAGAGCAAGATTGTGTGTGTGTGTGTGTGTGTGTGTGTGTGTGTTGTCCACACTGAGGATTGACCCCAAAGATGTCCTACCTCTAAGCTATAATACCTCCAGCTCTTTTTATTTTTAATTTTGAAACATGTGTTGTTAAATTACTGCACACTGGCCTCGAACTTGTAACCCTCCTATCTCAGCCTCCCAATTACTGAGATTACAGGCCTGTACCACTGCACCTAGCACAAGATTATATCTTTTTTTCTTTTAACAATTTTTTATTGAACATAAATAGTATACATTTAAACTATATTTGGTGCCCTCTCCCCCACAAGATTATATCTTAATCACCTTTAGATATCCAGAGCCTTGTGGAGAACCTGGATAGTGTCATGGTCATTATACATTTTCCCAAATCCATAGAATGCACACCAAAAATGAACCTTAATGGAAACTATGAACATCAGATGATAATAATGTGTCGATGTCGGTTCATCAGTTATAACACATGGTCAGGTGTGGCGGCACATGTCTGTAACCCCAGTACTTGGGAAGCTGAGATGGGATGATTGTAGGTTCAAGACCAGCCTAAGCAAATTAGCAAGCCTCTCAGCAACCTCTTAGAAAGATCCTGTTTCAAAATTTTAAAAAAGTAAAAATGGCTGGCAGTGTAACTCAAAAGTAGAACATCTCTGGGTTAAATCCCTAGGCTCTCAGCAACTTAGTGAGACCCTGTTTCCCAATAAAATATAAAATGGGTCTGGGAGTATAGCTCAGAGGAAGAAAGCCTCTGGGTTCCACCCCCAGTACCACCAAAAAAATTCTAACACATGCACCAGGTGCTAGGAGGGGCTGGGTATGTGTGTTGTTTAGAGAGTATATGGGAAACCTCTAAACTTGCCTCTCCGTTTTACTGTAAATCTAGAAGTGCTTAAAAAACTAAAGTCTATACAAAAGCACGCACATAATCACATGTCACAAGTGCTTGCTCAGCCTCTTCTGTGACTTTCCTTTTTAAGAGACATAAATGATAATTACCTGACTAAACAGTGGTTTCTTAGATTTGACAGCAAAAGTACAGGACAAAGACTAACAGACACATACTTTTATTTCACCAAAATTATACACTTTAGTGCTGTAATATTACCATCGAGAAAGAGTAGGAAAATATTGCTTACAAATCGTGTATCCAAGGGACTGGAATCTAGATTATGTAAAGAATGGTGGCTCATACCTATAATCCCTGTACTTTGGAGGCCAACCTTATCAATTTAGTAAGATCCTCAGAAACCTAGAGAGATCCTGTTTCAAAATACAAAATTAATTTCCAGGTGTGGCGGCGCACGCTTGTAATCCCCGCGCTTGGGAGGCAGAGACAGGAAGATCACACAGGTTCGAAGCCAGCCTCAGCTACTTAGTGAGGCTCTCAGCAACTTAGTGAGACCCTGTTTCCAAATAAAATAGAAAATAGGTCTGGGAGTATAGCCCGGAGGTAGAAAGCCCCTGGGTTCCACCCCCAGTACCACCAAAAAAAATATGAATATACAAAATCAAATGAGCTGGGCGTGGTGGCACATGCTTGTAATCCCAGCATTTGGGAGTCTGAAACAGGAGGATCACAGTTCGTGGACAGCCTCAGCTACTTAGTGAGGCCCTTTGCAACTCAGTAAGATCCTGTTTCATAATAAAGAATAAGAAATAGGGCTGGGGGTATAGGTCAGAGGTATAATGCCCCTGAGTTCCACCCCAGTACCACCAAAAAAAAAAAAAAATACAAAATAAAATGGCACTGCAGGTGCAGCTCAGAGGTAGAGTGCCCGTGGGTTCAATCCCCAGTACACCCCCTAACAGAGAATGCATTAAAGAAATACTATTAAGGAAAACCTTGTAATTCTTATCCCCACCAATGTAATAGTTTTCAGTGGTTCTTAGAAAACATATAATTTCACTATTTGCAGAATTATGTGTACTGTCAGTCATAACATTTAAAAAGATGCTTTAAGAATTGTATTTAACTTTTTCTTATTTAAAGAATGCCTCAAAAACATCACAGAAATGAAATCACACTGGGGTACTTCCTGGCTCGTTTCTGCAAGTAAACCTGCTGCTGTAGAGCTAAATGGAAAATCAAAGCCTTGAAGCTTCTATGGTCCTTTGGACCCTCATCCATAACACAAACATTCGTCTCAATTCCAAAGGAACTGAGCCTGGAGTGCTGTGCACACAGAAAGAGGGATCTTGGGGTAAGGGTTGTGAGGAACTAGGAACACTAGGCAGTTTAAGACAGAGGACCTAGGAACATGAAGGGTTAAAATAAAGTCTAGAAGGTTAATAGATACAGAGATAACAGTGCAAGTTAATAGAAAGAAGAAAGGATGAAGGAGCAGACAAATAGCTCCAGGAGATTACAGGAGCACACCGACCTTTAAGATAAAGATTTCAATTGAGTATTGAAACTGAGTATAAAACCCTGGTTCCCAAGACCCAATTCTGACCAATCACAAAAGAGCAGATGGGGAACCACAAGAAGGGGAAAAGCTCACCTCCCAAGGACTTCTACGGTTCCTCTCTTTCAAGGACCCCTTCTCCCTGTGTGCAAGTGGGGAGGAGCTTTTCTGTCTTCTCTCTTCCCTTGCCTTAAAATAAATCTTTATACTCCTATACCCACCCTTCTATAGTCTGTAAACTTTGTCCTTTAATTTCTCAGACCAAGGACTCAATTAGAGGAAAAATTGTGCACCATTTTGGTACCTCAGATGGGACAACAAGGGAAGGGGCCCAGTAAAGGAAGAATTTGGTTAGAGCAGGACCCTAGCCAGAACTTTCTGCTTCTCCCATTCTTACACCTCCACCCAACCACTGGAACTGCTTTTATCTGAGCCAGAGGGGGAGAGGAAATACACCCTAGATACCCAACTGTCATGGTAGAAAGGTTGATCCCGCACAGAATTCAGAGCAGATCCCAGAGGGGGAACTGAACTCAGGACCCATGGGGTCCTTGGCTTATGTGATGAAAAGGAATTTCAGAATATCTCTGTCAGAGACAGAGATGGAGAATTATTTGGGAAAGTCAGAAATACACATTCAAGGGAGAATGCAAGCCGCCTCAAAAATAAGAGAGACATTTGGGAATGCAAGACTCTTCTTTCATAGGAGACTTTTGTGAGGGGTGGGCAGGAGGATATAGGAAAGAAGTACATCAGTCTGGCAATCAGGATAATTTAGGGTGTTTTGGCCATCTTATCAGTATGTATTCATTTTGTTAAAAGGTTCAAGGACAGCCAACAATGAAGAGATTGCTCTCTTGAGTAGTCCCCAAGGAAGTCCCTTTTATGTGACCTCTGTCTGGTCAACAAACACTCCCAGAGGATAGTCAATCATGCTCAGTATAATAAGTAAAGTCTTATCAATTCCTTAGAAACTTTCAGGACTAACAGATTTGGCTGAGAAGCGAGAGAATTTTGCCATAGGCTTCCAAATTAAAGTTACATTTTATCCTGATGTGTTGACACATGCCTGTAATCCCAGTACTTGGGAGTCTGAGAGAGGAGAATGGCAGATTCAAAGCCAGCCTTGGTAATTTATTGAGGCTGTTAGCAACTTAGCGAGATCCTGGTTCCAAGTAAAAATAAATTTAAAAATGGGGCTGGGTGAGTAGCTTTAAGGTAGAAAACCCCCGAGTTCAATCTCTAATACCACCAAAAATAAAATAAAGTTACATTTTTCTTGTTCTCTCTTTTATGTCTTCTTTCTTTCTTTTTTTTTTCTTTTCTTTTTTTTTTGGTACTGGGGTTCCTGGAAGCCCTTCTACCTCCAGGCTACAATCCCAGACCTATTTCATATTTTTATTTGGACACAGGGTGTCTCTTAAGCCAGCGCGGCTGGCTTCTAACCTG
Source organism: Muscardinus avellanarius (assembly GCF_963383645.1). NCBI lineage: Eukaryota > Metazoa > Chordata > Mammalia > Rodentia > Gliridae > Muscardinus > Muscardinus avellanarius. Next base: position 10,237,661 of record NC_137792.1, read on the forward strand.
CATGGTCCTCCTGTCTCCACCTCCCAAGCATGGGGATTAAAAGCGTGCGCCACCACGCCCAGCTATGTCTCCTTTCTATATATTTCGTGTGTGTGTGTGTGTGTGTGTGTGTGTGTGTGTGTGTGTGTTTGTGTGTGTGTGTGTGTATTACTAGAGATTAAACCCAGGGGCATCCTACCTCTGAGCTATACCCTGAGTCCTTTTTTATTTTTGTTTTGAAGCAGGGTCTCACTAGATTTCTGAGAGTCTCACAAAGTTTCTGAGGTTGGCTTTGAACCTGCCATCCTCTTGTCCCAGCCTCTCAAGTACTGAAATTACAGTCATGCACCACCATTCCTGGCATACATATTTATTTTATTTATTCTGTCCCACCTGAAAACCAAGCTTGAAGCAGATCACTTTTAGGGATAATCATAACAGTCATAACATCAAAGTTTTGGATGTTTTTAGATCATTGGATGCTTTTAGAACATTCGAAAGAAAAGCTGTCACTGTGATCCCTTTTTTATCATTTCTAATCATTTTTGGACTAAAGGGGTGTTTCAATGAGTAATTTCAAGAAGCATTTTTCTTTTAATATATTTTCCTAAAATGTTAGAAATGATGATTTCAAAAAGTTCAACTTTGAGACAGGCATGGGTGGTGCATGCTTGTAATCCCAGTACACTGTTTCCAAATAAAATATAAAATAGGCCTGGGAGTGTGGCCCAGAGGTAGAAAGCCCCTGAGTTCCATCACCAGTACCAAAAAAAAAAAAAAGTTCAGCTTTGGGCTGGGAATGTATCTCAGTGGTAGAGCTCTTGGCTAGCATGGGCAAGGGCCCAAGTTCAATTCCCAGCCGTGCAATAAAAAATTCAACTTTTCTTCCACACTTCATTGATTGTGGGTTCCACTCCACAACAGGCATCTGCTAATGAATATTTGTTAATCTCCACAGCAAAGAGAAAAGGAGTACTCCATTGTTTTGTTTTGTTTCATTCTGTTTCTGTTTGTCCCCAAAGATCTTTTCTTTAAACAGAGCAAGAATTAATTTCTTTTAAAAATATCAAAGGCAAATACTGCTAATAAAGTTGAATTCATAGAAGCAGAGAATAGAATGGTGATTACTATGTACTATTTAGAGGAGGGTATTAGGGTCTCAAAGAGTACAAAGTTAGAAAGGAGGAATAAATTTAAGGGATCTAATGTATAACATAGTGACTAAAGTTAATGATAATATGTTGTATGCTTGAAATTCACTAAAAGTACATTTTAAGTATTCTCACCGCAAATGATAAATATGTGAAGTGATGGATGTTAATTAGCTCAATTTAGCCAGTCCACACAGTGTATACAAATTTCAAAGCATCATATTTTATATCATAAATATATATACAATTTTATTTACCAATTGAAATAAATAGGAGACTGGTTAATAAAAAATGGGGTAGCTGATCCAGTCAATCAATAGCCAGGCTTTGTTTCCAGATAATTAAAAAGTGGAGAGATCAGATGTGGTGGTACATGCCTATAATCCCGGTACTTGGGAGCTTGAGACAGGAGGTTCGCAGGTTTTAAGCCTGCATCAACAACTTAGCAAGTCTCTCTGCAATTTAGACCTTGTTTCAAAATAAAAATTGAAACAGGGCTAGAGATGTAGCTCAGAGGTAGGATGCCCCTGGGTTCAATCCCCAGTATCCTCCCACTAAAAAAATGGAAAAACGGCCAGATGTGGTGGCGCACGCTTGTAATCCCCGCGCTTGGGAGGCGGAGACAGGAGGATAGCGCAGGTTCGAAGCCAGCCGCGCGCGCTGGCTTAGGAGACCCTGTTTCAAAAATATAAAATAGGTCTGGGAGTGTAGCCCGGAGGTAGAAGGGCTTCCAGGAACCCCAGTACCACCAAAACAATAAAAAGGAAAATCTAATTTCCCTCCATTCAACAAGAGTCTGAGAAGCTAAGGAATCATGACAAAATGCAACCACTTAATCCTCCTATTCCAAATGTGCTTGATTTTATCTTATATGATTCTTTAAGGACTGGCATTAGTCCTAGAGATTTTGACCCTTATTATTGGGAACATAATTTCCTAAAGCATTGATTTCTGACTTATGTATACATTTTGCAAATATATATTTGGCCACAGTAACTAGAAAAGAAAAAGTGATTGGGTCATAATCACCTAGGACAGTGACCAAGAAATTTGGAAAATGCTCTAGAAATAAAAGGTTTTGAAATGTACAGATGATTATCGAGTACCTTTTGTGTGGAATGCTGGGGATTGACCCCTTCCCCCAGGATTGTCTGATTCTATACAATGTGCACCATTGGTTGTCTTTCCAACTGTGTAAGGGTAGAAGTTAAATTGTACACAACTATTAGTAATGCAAGTAATTATTAGCCATTGAAATTCATAGATAGATAGAGTCTGAAATATATAACAAGTGTTTGTACTGTAAAACAATGTAAAAACAATGACCTTAGGGGGAGTGGTGAGTTGGCCTGGGCCACCCTCCCCTGCTCATGCCATTTTGGCATGGGGCTGTAACTATTTTCTGTATTTCTATTTTCTGTATTTCTATCTTTTTAATAAAGTTCTTTAAATCTTCAAAAAAAACAATGACCTTAAATGTTACGCTGTATTGCTGAATTGGACAATAATATCCAATAAAATACATGTACAATATAAACCACATATGCAATTTTACATTTTCTGGCAACACATTCAAAAGGTAAAAAGAAGCCAGGTGTGGTGGTGCTTGCCTGTAATCCCAGTACTTGGGAGGAGAAACAGGAAGATCACAGGTTTGAAGCCAACCTCAGTAACTTAGCAAGACTCTCAGCAACGTAGCAAGACCCTGTTTCCAAACAAAAATAAAAAATAAGAAGACCTTGGGGTGTTTGTTTTGAAACAAGGACTTGCTAGGTTACTGAATGCCTCGCTAGTTGCTGAGGCTGTTCTTGATCCTATGGTCCCCCTGCCTCAGTAATTTTGGGATTACAGACATGCACCACCACATTTGGTTTATTGGCTTATTTTTTTTTATTTTGAAATGGGGTATCACTAAGTGGCTGGGACTGTCCTCCAACCTGTGATCCTTATGTTTCAGCCTCCCAAGTGCTGGGATTTATGGGTGTGCGCCACCACGCTCAACAAGACATTTTATATCCAATATTCCAGAACCATAAGCGACTGGACTGGAAAATGCTGGAGTAAGTTTTCATCCATTCTTCATGATTTTTGTCTTGCAGCAGTGATAAGAGCGCAGTGCCGCTCCAGTTCATCGGCAGCCATCTGGGGTTGGTTTTGCTCTTAGAAGAGCAGCTTGCAAAAGAATGGGTCATGGCTAATGGTTTTGACAAGTGAAGCTGTTCTGCTGCCCGAGGTGGTTCATTTGATCGCTCATCCTCTGCTGGCCACACAGCTGATGGGAATTTTAAACATGGCTTTCATCTCTCACCTTTGTCTTTATGATTTAGCTCACCGAGTACACTGTTATCATATGGCCCTGTTAACTTGACCAAGCAGCCCTTGAAGAATAATTAGATCCTAGGTTTTCTCTGTGCCCTCTATACTTCTAGCACGATCATTAGGCAGATCTTATCCTTATTTACTACCACCCTACTCAATATACAGGCAAAGCTTAAATCCAGAACACAAAATGGAGAAGGGACCTTCACCTCTGGTGAAGAGGACAGCCCTGACAGGGAGTGAAAATCGCCCACACAAAAAAGAATGGGCTGGGGCGGGAGGGGTCTAGCATTTTTATGTTGATTCCTTTAAGGAATTTCTTGAGGAAGAGACTCGAGATCTCTTGTCCTGGCCTTACATTTGGTGTTGAAGGTTGATTCAGTTATGATTAGGAGAGCAAGAAAGGGAACAATTCATGCATTATAAGAGTGGAGGACACTTGTAATCCCAGCATTTGGGAGGCTGAGACCGGAGGATCGCGGTTTATGGACAGCCTACTTATTGAGTTCCTCTGCAACTCAGTGAGACCCTGTTTCCAAATAAAGAATAAAAAATAGGGCAGGGGGTGTAGCTCAGAGGTTGAATGTCCCTGGGTTCTAACCCCAGACCCCCCCCAAAGAAAAAGTAGAGGAGCAGGAAAAGACTTTCAGCAGGTAGAGATCATGAATTGAAGGATGAAGAGTTTACCGTCATTTTGTACTTTGCCTGTCTTCTCCTTCTCCTACTCCTCTTCCTCATCTTCCTCCTCCTTCTTCTCCTTCTCTTCCTCCTCCCCTTCCTTCTCCTCCTTCTTTTCTTCTTCTCTTCTCCTCCTCCTCCCCTTCTCCCTCCTCTTCCTCCATTTCTTCTTCTTCTTCTTCTTCTTCTTCTTCTTCTTCTTCTTCTTCTTCTTCTTCTTCTTCTTCTTCTTTTTGTCTTCTTTGTCATCATCATTGTTGTCTTCTCCGTGTCCTCCTCCTCTTCCTTCTTCTATATACTGGGATGGAACACAAGGATGCTCTTCCTCTGAGCCATACTCCCCCTACCAGCTCTATTTTATTTCTTATCTTGACAGAGTCTTATTAAGTTGCTGAGGCTCTCCCTAAATTGTCCATGGTCACCTATAATCCCAGTACTTAGCAGACCAACATGACCCACTATAGACAGCCACCTTTCTGTTCTCTCATTTTGATGGTATTAGATGGCTGGCCAGAGTAAAAACAACTCCATTTTGTGAAGGTTTTTCACTTACTGAGAAAGTCCCCTTACCTCACTGACTGACACTCCCGCATATCTTGCTTGGCATACACTGCAAAGGACCTTTAGATAACTCCTTTCCTGCCTCCAGGATGCCCTGCTTTCCTGCCTTAGGAGCTCACTGCCAGAATTTGAATTTCCCTTCTGACTGCTAGAAATAAATTTTCATGGTGTCATAAGAAAAGACACGTAGCCGGGCATGGTGGCGCACGCTTGTAATCCCCGCACTTGGGAGGCTGAGACAGGAGGATCACACAGGTTCGAAGCCAGCCTCAGCTACTTAGTGAGGCTCTCAGCAACTTAGTGAGACCCTGTTTCCAAATAAAATATAAAATAGGTCTGGGGGTATAGCCCAGAGGTAGAAAAAATAGCCCCTGGGTTCCACCCCCAGTACCATCAAAAAAGAAAAAGGAAAGAAAATAAAAGACACGTGTTCAAAAACTGCTCAGCAAGGTGATTTTAATAAAAAAGGTGCTGTTGGGCGTGGTGGCACACACTTATAATCCCATGCGTGGGAAGCAAAGACAGGAAGATTGCGCAGGTTCAAAGCCAGCCTCACTGGCTCAAGAGACCCAGTTTCCAAATAAAAAAATATAAAAAATAGGTCTGGGAGTGTAGCCTGGAGGTAAAAGGGTTCCATTCCCAGTACCACCAAAAACTAACTAAATAAATAAAAATAAAAATAAAAATAAAAAAGGTGTTGCTACCTTATGTGAGCACACCTGGCAGGAAGTCCACTCAGTTTTTTTCCTAAGACAAATTTCTGCACTGTACTCATATTGTGTGGGAATATAGTTTCATAGTCTCACGTGATTGGCTGGTTCATCTAGAACGGAATGCTGGAGGAGAGTTTAGTATTTGCAGTTTTTAAGACATGCCGCCAACTTACAAAAGGACCAGAGCTTATACAAGATTACAAAATGATGGCTTTACAAAAGGGGGTTTAAATTAAGCTAATCCTTTGATAGAAAAGATTTAATTATATTCTCATCGGGTTAATCTATATAACCCCTCAACCTATACGCAGAGACAGGCTCTATTCTTTCTTGGAGACTCTCTTCTGCAGGTTTTATCTCAATAAAGCCTGTTCTGCCAGAGATCCACCTTCCTCCCTCTCTTTTTCTTCTTCTGATCCCCTTTAGATTGGCCTCTTTCATATGGTTTTCCCAGGGATACCTTTTCCCTCCTACTCTAGCTAACCAACACAGAAAATCTTTTTTCTTTGTGTTTTGATGGCAAAACCCAGACAAAATCCATAAACTCACAAGAGAAATAAAATAAGAAAATGAAATAACACAAAATGAGTTGACTCTCCCAGGGAAAGATTTAGGGACCTGCATGTAGTGACATACACCTGTAATCCTAGTACTTGGGAGGCTGACACAGGAGGATCACAGGTTCAAAGCCAGCATCAGCAACTTAGCAGGACCCCCAGCAACTTAGTGAGATCCTCTTTCAGAATAAAAAAAAAGTGCCAGAATGTAGCTCAAAGATAGAATGACCCTGGGTTCAAGTCCCAGAACCAAAAGAAAACAAAGGATTGTCAAAATTCCTAAGATAGGAAATGTCACTACATCATATTTTATTTTATTTATTTATTTATTTATTTATTTATTTACTTATTTTGGTGGTACTGGGGGTGGAAGCCAGGGGCTTTCTACCTCTGAGATACACTCCCAGACCTATTTTATATTTTATTTAGGAATAGGGTCTCACTAAGTTGCTAAGAGCCTCACTAAGTAGCTGAGGCTGGCTTCAAACCTGTGTGATCCTCCTGTCTCAGCCTCCCAAGTGCGGGGATTACAAGTGTGCACCACCATGCAGGGCTCATGAAGCATGTTTTGTTTTTGTTTTTGTTTTTGTTTTTGTTTTTGTTTTTGTTTTTGGTGGTACTGGAGGTGGAACCGAAGGGCTTTTCTACCTCCGGGCTATACTCCCAGACCTATTTTACATTTTTTATTTGGAAACAGGGTCTCATTAAGTTGCTGAGAGCCTCACTAAGTAGCTGAGGCTGGCTTCGAACCGTGCGATCCTCCTGTCTCAGCCTCCCAAGCGCGGGGATGACAAGCATGTGCCACCACGCCCGGCTATGAAGCATGTTTTAAAAATGATGCTTTTAAAACATTTAAGAATGATGTTTTTTTAAAACATGCTTCATAGCCGGGCGTGGTGGCGCATGCTTGTAATCCCCGCGCTTGGGAGGCGGAGACAGGAGGATCGCGCGGGTTCGAAGCCAGCCCCGCGCGTGCTGGCTTAGGAGACCCTGTTTCCAAAATGAAAATGTAAAAATAGGTCTGGGAGTGTAGCCCAGAGGTAGAAGGGCTTCCAGGAACCCCAGTACCAACAAAAAAATAAATAAATAAAAATAAATTAAAAAAATAAAAAAGCATCATTCAAACAAGAACTGCAGTCCCTATACAAATGTATCCAATTCATACAACACATAGGACAGAAATCTGCTATCTTCTCTGTGAGAGTTCGATATTAGATATAAAATGTCCCCTTGAAGAGCTCATAAACTGGTGCTTAGTGTTTAGAGTTGATGTAATTGATTTATGAGGGTTATAATCCCAGCCGAGGATGAATTCATCCCCATGCCAGTAGGGTGTAGCTGGAGAAGGTGATCCCTGGGGGTGTGGCCTTGGGGATTATATCAATGGTTCCTCCTCACCCTGCTCAAGGTCTCCCACTTCTCTCTCCCTCTCTCTCTCTCTCTCTCTCTCTCTCTCTCTCTCTCTCTCAGCCTCCATGATATGAGAAGCACAGCCCACATACTCTCCCTCTCTCCACCTCTCACCACCATGCTCTGACATCCCTAGTCCTCGGCCTCATATGAACTGAACTTGAGGCCATAAAAAATAAATCTTCTTCCCTTTAAGTAATGTGGTCAAACTTCTAGATTATAGCTACAAGAGTGCTAACCAGAACACTCTCCAACCTCCCAGCATTCTAGTGCTGCCTGGGAAGTTGTTTTTGCATCCATTCTGTCTAACCTCATCATCTTGCTCCCTTGATTATTACTCTCTTCATTTTCCTAACTTTAATGTTGGAACTGTCCCTCTGACACTTGAATGTCATATATTGCTCTCAACCAAGCATTCTAGGCAGTTTCGCTTTCAAATCTTATGTCCCATAGCTCCCATAAGAAGAGTCAAGTTATTAGACCCTACTTTGGAGCTGGGTATGGTACCTGAGAAATGAGACCGACAGATGCAGGCTCAAGGCCAGGCTCAGCAATTTAGCAAGACCTTTTTTTTTTCAAAATAAAAAGGGCTGGGGGAGTGTAGGTAGGGTAGAAAACCTGTAGGTTTAATTCCTAGTACCATGCCAAAAAAAAAATCCACTTTGGGTTCAGAAACTCTGATCACTTTGTCTATATTATTCCCTTAATATAGTTAAAAGCTAAATTCCCTCTTCATTTCTGGAGTACTTTAAATCTTATTATTGGCCCCAATTCTACATTTTTCCAACAAAATGCCCTGTCTGGTTCATTGGGCTCCACTTCCTCCCCAGGATGCTGTAAAGGTCCAACCTGCTTCAAAGCCGCAGACTGAATGGGCATCTGGAGTTTGTCTTTGTAGACCAGGTGTCTTTCATTCTCTTAGTACGATCATGACTGACAGTTTCATGAATAATATTTTTAAAATTTATATCTGCAATCATTTTGGAGCCCAGATTAGTTTATAGCATCTTTAATAATAAATTATTTGACCTGGCAACTTCTTTATGAAATCAAGCACAAACCCATATAGATATGAAATGCCCTTTGGGTTTATAATTCTACTCCCTTAAAAGTAACTCTACTCTTTTTTCCATTCAAATACATTTGCTTTTCTGGAGTTTGGGGTGATTGTAATGGTTATTCAAAATACTTTTTTTATTAAAACAGTACTTTCCGATTTCATAGCATTGGGATAAAAAAAGCAATTCAATCTTCCTGGAAACATTTTTGGCATTAAAATTCATTTATGTATTCACATAATGATGAGGAAAGCTCAGTGAAACTACCAATCTATTTAACATCTTGTGCTTGATGAAGCACATTAGAAGGTGAATATACAGTCAAAAGACAAGTTCTTTCATCGTGAGACTGTGTTATTCTATTTCTCTAAACAAATTCTTCTCACCCACTTCCTATCCTTTGCCTTTCTATATATAACCAATACAACTACACTATTATAAATTGAATTAACTGGGGAGGTAAAGGCAGGATTTAACACATTAGCGTGGTATAGGTTATAAATAAATCAATGCCACCAAGTGTGGTGGCACAGTCCTGTGATCCCAGTACTTGGGAGGCTTGAGACAGAAGGGTCAAAGATTTGAGGCCAGCCTCAGCAATTACCAAACCCTCAGCAACTTAGCAAGACCCTGTTTCAAAATAAAAGGAGCTGGGAGTGTAGCTCAGATGTTAGAATGTTCTTGGATTCAACCCCTAGTAATAGAAAAAATGTATTAATGAGATATTTTCCTCCTTTTTTCTTACTAAGTTTTTGAAATCCAGAATGTTTGTTATATTGACAGCACTCTTTGGTCCAGACAAGCCACACTGCAGATGGTCAGTAGCCATAAGCAGCTTATGGCTACGGTATTGGGTGATGCAGGACCGAGGGTGATCCTGAAGCAAAACAAACCTTGAATAATAATCTTTTATTCACTATGTTTCATTTAGCAACTGAACTCTCTGCTAAATTTGCCTTTGAAATAAGAGATCTGGGTGCAGTGGTGCATACCTGTAATCCCAATACTTGGGAGACTGAACAAGAAGGATCTCCAGTTCAAAGCTAACCAGGTCTCAAATTAGTGACACTCTCAGCAACTTGGCAAGACCCTGTTTCAAAATTTTAAAAAAGGGCTGGAAATGTAGGTCGGAGGTTCCTAGTGCCAAGAAGAAGAAAGAAGAAATCAGAAGCCAAGGCCAGCCAGAGTAAGCTATAGAAGTAGACTAAGAAATCAGCCAGCAGCCAGCCCCCTTCTTAGAGATAATTGTATGTTGTATGTGCAGCCAGCCCTACTGTTATCCTGCATCTGCATCTGCTGTGTCAAAACCCAATTTGGATTCTTACTTTCTACTGTATTGGGAACAAGTTGCTCTTCCTGATCTCTTCATTTTCCCCTCTTATTCTTTATACAAAATTTCTCTTTCAAAACAAAAAAAATCTGGCTCATTCCGCTTGCTCTATTGTGGGCAATAAAAGCCCTTTATGTCTGGTCCAGGCATCTTATATCTTCTGCCAGTATTCATGAAAGTGTGGCAGGCTAACTTGTCAGCTTGCAAGTAGGGTCACATCTCAGACCATTCACAATGCTTGACATCGGTGGCCCTTCCTTCAATGCCTAATCAAAGTCAGGCACCTTCAAGGCACCTTCTCAGATCTCTTCATTATTGCTCTACTCAACTTTTAGAATTTGAAATGCAGAATGTTGTGTTATATTTGGTATGTTTTCACATGTTAACACCTCTAGTCCTCCCCGTTGCTCTGCACAGGATGCTCCTTGAAAAGTTTGCTGACTCACTGAGTTTTGGTCCATGTATATGGTACTTCAGAGAATGTTTGTACCATGTGAAGATTTATCTGCCACCTTTCCACCTTCAGATGTGACAATGGTGTGTGTCCCTCCTTCCTCCTCTCATATGCTGTCTTCCTTCTTCCTTTATCCCTACTCTCCTTTAATCACCCTATCTTATAGAGTCATTGACTCTACTTTCATTTCATAACATTAAACTACATCAACTCAGTGAACTCCAAACCACTGAACTTGATTGTAAAGAATAAAGAAGCTAAAGAAATTTGGGGGTGTTTGTTTGGTATTTGGGATTGAACCCAGAGACATTCTATGTCCAAGTTACACCCTCAGGCCTTTTTATTTTTTATTTTGAAACAGGGTCTCACTGAATTACCACATACTACTGGCCTCAAACCTGTGATCCTCTGTCTCAGCCTCCCTAGTAATAGGATTGCAGGTATGCACCAGCTAATACAATCATTTTTACTGGAATCAAAGAAATCCCAAAGCACATTTGTCTTTAGATCCTCTCAAGTTAAAAAAAAATAATACTTCTTCCTTTCCTTCACAGTGTAAATCCCTTTGTAATGAGGCTTGAGTAACATAATAAAGTTAACAGATTCCCTATTCTTTTATTCATCAAAAAATGAATAATTATGGCATGAGTTCCTTGACATATACAGGATATTTACCATTATATTGCAAGTACTTACATAAAAATTCTAATTATTTTAACCTACTCACTACATAAAATTTGAAGTATATGAAAATAATCCTTTATCCTCCAGATAAGAGAGTTTGGGGGTACAGATAATTGAACCCAGAGGCATTTTACCTCTGAGCTAACCCCCTCAGCCCTTTTTATTCTTTATATTGAAACAAGGTCTCACTAAGTTGCTGAGAGGCTTGCTAAGTTGTAGCACTGGCCTTGAATCTGCAATCCTCCTGTCTCAACCTCCCAAGCACTAGAATTACAGACATCTATCACACCTGGCATGAGTGAGTTTTTTCTTTTCTTTATCTTTCCTTCCTACCTTTCTTTTTTCATTCCTTTCTTTTTTTTTTTTCTTCTTTCAAGTCCACACACTAAATACAATTTTTATGGCTTTTCTAGGTGGGCTGCGTAGTAAAAGGCTCACATTAATTGGTATCATGAGAATTCCATAGGTTTGCTTAAAGATGCAGAATCACCCTTGGACCATGTAATGTTTCTATGACAGATTGAAGGTTGGTCTATGTATGAGAATGGGAGTTTTGTCAGCTATAGTGGTAGGGAGAGAAATGAGAATGTAGGTTGAACTAAGGCTTCCCCGAATTCCCTTCCTCCAAAATCAGAGGCAGGAAGAGCTCTGAATATTGGAACAGAACAACTTCACTGTAGCGCCATTCATCCTTCACCATCATAAAGAAGTTGCATATGGAAATTTGAGGGTGTATTAGCAATGAACAAGTGTTAGTATAATATGGAATAACTACAATGCTGTGTTGTATCTACTATGTAATTTCCAAGTACTCTTTTTTTAACTGGTGGATTATAGTCATACATCTTAATGGGGTACAAGATGGTAGAGGCATACATGCACACATCACTCATTTAGCCCTTCCCCAATTCCAACCCCATTCCCTCCCCACTCCCTCCTTCTCATGTTTGGCTTAGTGATTGGCATTGATATGTTTGTGAAAGTGCATCATGTACATTAGGGAATTTCCCTCTCCCCCTCCCATCCCCTCAGCTAGGTCACCTTACTTGCTCATCTATGGTTTATCCTTCTTTGTCTAGATTTCCTCCTATGACCCTTTTTCTCCCTAGCTTCCACATAATAGGGAGATCATCTGATTTCTTATTTTTGTGACTCACTAATCTCATTTAGCATAATGTTCTCCAGTTCCATCCATTTCTCTGTAAATGACGTAATTTTGTTCTTCCTTATGGCTGAGTAAAATTACATTGTGTACATAGCCCATAATTTTATAATTCATTCATCTGTTGGTGGACATCTTAGCTGTCCATAGTTTGGCAATGGTAAATTGTATGGCTTTGAACATAGATATACATGCATTAGTTTGGTATTTTGGTTTCCATTCTTTTGGGTAGATACCCAGAAGTGGTATTGCTGGATCATATGGTAGGTTCATTCCCATTCTTCTGAGGATCCTCCATACTATTTTCCAAAGATGTTGCACTAATTTGCAATCCCACCAACAATATACTATAATTCCTACTTCTCCACACCCTTGCCAGCATTTGTTATTGTTTGTGTTTCTAATGATTGCTATTCTAATTGGAGTTAGATAAAATCTCAGGGTAGTTTTGATTTGCATCTCTCTAATTGCTAATGATGTTGACAATTTTCAAAATGTTTTTTCTAAATTATATACGATAAGCCGGGTGTGGTGGCGCACGCTTATAATCCCCGCGCTTGGGAGGCTGAGACAGGAGGATTGCACAGATTTGAAGCCAGCCTCAGGTACTTAGTGAGGTTCTCAGAAACTTAGTGAGACCCTGTTTTCAAATAAAATATAAAAAATAGGTCTGGGAGTATAGCCCGTAGGTAGAAAGCCTCTGGGTTCCACCCCCAGTACCACCAAAATAAATAAATAAATAAATAAATAAATAAATAAATAAATTATATACAATCCATTTATTTTTGGAGTAATTTTATTTTTTTTTGCTTTGAAACTTAGAAACAAATTTTATTTAAGATCTGAAATACAGTTCCTAAAATATCAACTTCTCCAGAAAAACGTGGCTACACAATAATGCATTGCCTCTATCATGTTAGAACGTGCATTAGACTCAAATACAAAAACCATGAAATGAATCACCATCCTTCAACAATTTGAGCAAAGATAGAATGCCTAAGGAACAACATCGATGGATTTTTTATCGGATGGGCAATTTTATGTCAAGCACCATAAAAAAAGAGCACAAATGCATGGGTTTCTGGGTATAAACATTAAGTTGAACCTTTGGCAATAGGAATAAGGGCGTTGTTACATAGCATTGAACACATAGAAAATCGTGTAGTGTCAAAGGGATAGAACCACCAGCATTCAAGCAATGTTGTTGACTAGGCAATAAAATGTTCTACTGAATGTTTCTTCTTTGTCTAATTACTGCATACACTGGTAGCAAGTTTGAAATGAGAAAAGGAGCTTGTACTCCTTTTATTTTCTGTTTAAAACAAAACAGAAATCAACCAAAATGTAAGCCCTGTTATACATGAACAATTATAAAGAACATCAATTATACAAGAAAAAGACTAAGAACAGAAAGTGTTTATGGATACCAGACATTAAACAGTGAGAGGTCAGTAGACCCTCCTCACAGGGCTTTGCGGTGGTACTCAGCAGAAGCCACTTTATAATCACTGGCAGTAAAGAAAGTTGCGGAATTATTTGCCAGGTATTTCAGAAAATCATGCAGATAACCAAGTAACAGCGCAAGGCTTTTTTCATCAAAGGGCTTAAAGGCCAGCATCGCCCCAATTCTGACAAATAATCTGAGAAGGTGTGGTGCCCCATAAATCTGGGACATGGGCGCATCAGGGTAAGCCAAAAGGATTTCGGCATACTGAGGCCTCTCAAAATTATAGAGCAGCTGAGTGCCCAACATCACATTAAAATACTCCTTGATTCCTGCCACGACCTCATTCACTGCATAGTCCTTGTTATCAACATTGCCCTGAGACTTCTTGCAGTTGGCGTACTCCTCCAGGATGGCATCTACATTTTTCTTCGCAGGGAGTTGAAATAGCTGCTTCTGCTTGGTCACTAGGTCCCAGTCCTCCACGAGCCACGGTTTCAGCTCCTGGGGTATTTCCACATTAACCTCCATTTGATTCTTGAACGCGTCTTTGTTTTCCACGGTGGGGTCAGCCCGGGCCCTTTTCTTCTGGGGGGGCTGGGGGGCATCGCTGGTACTGCCTCCATCTCCGTTGCCAGGAGTCTTCTGCTTATTTTCCCATGTCTTCCTCGCTGATCCAGAAGGGGGATTCTCCGCAGAGCGACGCCCCCGTCTTCCCCGGAGAGCTGGCTCAAGACTCTTGGGCTGCGGGCGTGCGGTCTTCTTTCCCGAGGAGGTGCCTCTCATTTTGCTTCTCCGCATGTTGCTTCGAGTTGGCATTTTAAAGTTGTCTTCTTCTGGGGTTAACTGCTGATTTTGAGAACCCAGATGAATCTTAAAAATCTTCTGGGATGATCTGCAAGGATGAACTGGGAGACACAACGCAAGATTTTATAATTAGGGATAGTTCTGAAATCAGGATCAGATCTTCTGATCCTCACAGTACGGCAAACTTAGCTTATCTGACGGTGACTCTTACCAGGAGGCGACGTGTGACCACCGCTGATCCTCCAAGGTGTGACCACCGCCGAGCCTCCAACCGCCTTTGTAAAGCTAGGTTTCTCTGGCAACTGATATCCATAGGCAGACACGTCACTATGGAGGCGGGCTTATGCCTGTCAGCCAATCACAGTCGCCATGCCTAAGTTTTAGAATGTTCTATAGCCAAATGATTGGCCCACAGCAGCCATGTCAGCAGTGACACTCTGCCGCAGGAAAGGCGGGTTGGAGTATTTATTTTCCAAGAGTGAGATTCTATTTTCCATGTGGTCTACTCTACTGTTTATAATTTGTGTTGATGTATTCACTTCAATGATTGCATCCTTCACTTCCTTCAGAATTTCTGATTCCTGTTCAGTGTATCAGATTATTTGTTTATTTGTTCCTTTATTCCTTTCAGGATCTCTCTAAATTTTTTTTTGAAATACTGTGTCATTTCTACTATTAAAGATCTGATTTGTCCTTATGGCAGTCTTTGCAATTCTGTGTTGGTAAATTCTGTTATTATGGGGTTGTGGGAACTCATTGCTTCCTTGCTATTCTTCCCTCTCATGATTTCAGGTTAAGTTATCTTTGTTGCATTCCAAATTTACTTTAGAAGGCAACTGATGGACAAAATTGTGAGTGGGGTTCAATTTTTAGAAACCTAAGAAGGAAATCTTTTTTTTTAATTTGTGTGTGGGGGATGGGGTTACTGGGGTTGAACTCCAGGGAATTCTACCTCTGAGCTACAATCCAGCCCTTTTTTAATTTTTTATTTGGAAACAGGGGCTTGTTAAATTGCTTAGGCTGGCTTAAAACCTGCAATCCTTCTGTCTCAGCCTCCCAAGTACTGGTATTACATGCAAAGGCCACAACTTCCAGCTCCTAAGAAAGAAATCTTGTGCAACCATCGTGTGTGTGTGTGTGTGTGTGTGTGTGTGTGTGTGTGTGTTCTCAATAGAGAAAGCATAAAATCTATTGACAAGCTAACACAAATTCCTTGCATCATCACAAAATAAAAATTTAGCCAAGTATGGTGGCATACGCCTCTAATACCAGTAATGGGGAGGCTAAGACAAGAGAATCACAGGTTGGAGGTCAGCCTCAGCAATTTAGGGGGCCTTTAGCAACCTAAGGAGATCCTTTTTAAAATAAAATGGGGCTGGGAGTGGATCTTGGAGGTAGAATGCAGTTCCATCCTCAGCAACACACACACACACACACACACACACACACACACACACAATCATTCTAGGGCCTGGCACCAGTCTGCAGACTTCATTTTGAGAAGCTCAGGCCAGGAGATACATATTCTGTCTTCTAGCATCCTGGCTTCTGCAAAGATACACCTGACCTAAACCCAGCAACCAGATGCTCCAATCTGGGTCTTCAAATGTTGACGGAGGGAAGGATACAGGGACAATTGAGAAGCCATACTTGGTGGTATGACCATTTCTAAAGATCAGAAGCAGCAGCAGCAGCAGCAGCAGCAGCATTGAGAGTTCACAGGTAGCAACAGCACTAACTCTTCAGAGCTGAGTCAGCAATGGTTCACTGAACAAATATGGCATGCCCTGCCATTCCTAGCCTTTCTTGGTTCCCACTGTCTTCTGAGCCTGCACCTCTGGCCTGCCTGTCATTTCTGTGAGCTGCCCAAGTAGTTCTCATGAATTCCCTTCCTGACTAGGTGAGTTGACAGAGAATGTGGTTGCCTGTATCCAAGGAACTTGGCCCATAAACCCTTTAACATTCCAATTAGATGACTGATGATGCCTCTGGGGATCCCAATCTCACCAATCTCAGTTTTCTGTTCAAAAAAAATTGGGGGGGTACTGGGGATTGAACCCAGGGTCATTCTATCTCTGAGCAACACTCCCAGACCCATTTTTTATTCTTTATTTTGAAACAGGGTCTCACTAAGTCACAGAGGGCCTTACTGAGTAGCTGAGGCTGGCCATGAACTGCGTTCCTCCTGTCTCGGCCTCCCAAGCACTGGGATTACAAGTGTGTACCACCATGCCCAGCTCTTCTGTTCTTAATTTGTCATCTCATGTGTTTGGTTTTGTGTGCAGTGTCAGGGGGGAGTATGAGGGATTGAACCTAGGTGCATTCTACTTCTGAGCTACATCACAGCCTATTTATTTATTTAGAAACAAGGTCTCACTAGGTTGCTGAGAGTCTCACAGAATTGCTGAGACTTATTTCCAACCTGCAATCTTCCTATCTCAGCCTCCCAAGTACCGGGATTACAAAAGTGTGCCGCCATTATGCCCAGCTATCTCATATTTTAACTACAAACATATGAGCTTTCTAATAACTATGTTTCTTATTGAAAATTAGTTGATTAGCATTTAGGTCTAAATTTTTTTTACTGGGGTTGAACTCAAGGGCATTCTACCTCCAAGCTACACGCCCAAAACTTTCATTTTTATTTTGAAACAGGGTCTCACTAGGCTTAGTGTCTTGCTATGCTGCTGAGGCTGGCCTCAAAGCTGTAATCCTCCTGTCTCAGCTTCCCAAGTACTGGGATTACAGGCATGTGCCACCACACCCAGGTTACATCTTTATCACTGAGGATAACACGAGTCCACTGGGGAGAAAAAATCTATTCTCCATATGTTTAAACAACTGGATTTTATATGCTATAATATTGATACCCAGATCAAGGGTTCTGGTCAATTCACCACACAAAGGTAACCCTATGGAGACCATGTGTCAATACCACCTCCCCCTGACCCAGTGAGCCCTTCTGCACAAGTAGAACTCCTACGCTACCCACTGACACCTGGGACCAGTCAGCTCATATCTTTCTTATACAGTTGTCAGGGACTGAATCTGACTTAATAAGTCTTCTAAGTCTGAAACAGGCAATAGACTGAGTAGGTTCAAATGAAGCTTCTAGAAGTCTATGGCGTGCCAGCAAAGCAAGCTATGAATCTTGAAATAAATTTGTGCAACTTCCGGGAAGATGGCGACCAAGAAAAGCGGGGCTTTAGCCCCGCTAACAACTAATCTCCATTACCACAAAATCGGTGCCTTTCAATAGCCAGAAAACACCATCACCAGAGAAAGAAAAAAATCACCAGGCTCCAGAGAGGAAGGGGACTCAGAACAAAGCTCAGAGCCACAGAGGCGATACACCGGCCTCACGCCCGAGGACGCGGCAGCAGCACCTTACTACCGGCGCCAGCGGCGAGTTCACCGGACGGCTACAGCAAGCCGAGGTGAGCCGCCGCGTAACAGCCGGGTGGGATTTTTTGTCGCAGGGAGCATCTAAAGCTCCCAGTGGCTGAGCTCAGCACACGCTGCAGGGACTCAGAGTGGAGCTCAAAAACAGAGAACAAATACGCCAGCCTCACAGCCAAGGGTGTGGCAGCGGCACCATATTGCCACCGGCGGCAGCAGCAGAGAATTCATGGAGTCCAGTATAGCTACATCTGCGTACTCAACAAAAGTGAGTCAAATTGCGGGCCCCAGAAGAGAAATCCCAGTACTGTACACTCAGGGACTGGACCCAGTGGGAAAGTGGCAGTGACAGAGATATCACACCATAGGAGAACGACCAACCTGGCACCCCCCCATGGTCTAAAGCAGCCTTAATTGAGTCCCTGGGTCTGAGACTCTGCGATACAACCCAATAAAGGAGTAGTGGGGACTGAGATACCACAGACTCGAGATCCAGAGCACCTTAAGTGAAGTCATAGTGACCCAAGGGAAGAACCCAGAGAAGGCACAGACTTCCGAAATCATGGGAAAGAGGAATAACAATGGAGCAATGAATGCCCACAACACCACAACATCAGAACCCAATAAAACAGAAATTCAGAGATTTCTAGATCAAATCAGGAAAATAACTTTAGAAATAATAGAGGTGTTTCAAAAAGAATTCAGAGAGCCAAAAAGAGAAAAAGGATGCAATTAATGAAGTAAAGGCCTCAATTCAAAGTACAAACAACCGATTAGACCACAAGGAGAATAGAATCTCGCTCTTAAAAGATGATCACTCCAAAAATGAACGCATAGTTTCTAATCTAGAAAAAAATATCCGACAGCAGGAATCTGATATTGAAGAAATATGGGCCCATTTTAAGAGAGCTAACCTAAGAATTGGAATAGAGGAGGGAAAAGAAAGTGAAACCAAAGGGATCAACAATCTCTTCAAGGAAGTAATAGCAGAAAATTTTCCAAACATAGAGCAAGAGGTCGATACACAGGTCCAGGAAACTTATAGAACTCCCTTTAGACAGGATGAAAGAAGAGGATCCCCACGCCACATAATTGTCAAAATGACCAATGTGGAAGCCAAGCAGAGAATCTTAAAGGCAACAAAAGCAAAGGGCCAAGTGACATTCAGAGGCAAACCGATTAGAATCACTCCAGACTTCACAAACCAAGTCATGAGAGCCAGAAGGGCTTGGAGTAACATATTCCAAACTCTGAAAGAAAACAACTTCCAGCCAAAAATTTCCTACCCAGCAAAACTTTCTATCAAATTAGATGAAGAAATAAGAAGCTTCCATGACAAACAGAAACTGAAGGAATTTATGTCTTCAAAACCAGCGCTAGAGAAAATACTCAAAGAGATTAACTACAAAGAAGAAATAGGTAACACACACCAGAACCAGAGAAACAAGATTTTCCATCCAACAGACAACTAAGATTAGTTATCTGTGGAGATTCATTACTTATGTTAGTCTTTTACCTATCTCTAAATTGTATTGTTTGCTTTTATTGTTGTTAACTTTTAGGATTTCTAGTCGGAATATTAATATACCTTCAGATATAGCATTTAGAAATATTTATCCCATTCAATCAGTAACTTTTAACTCTGTTTACATTGTCTTTGGATATACAATATTTTTTTATTTTTTAGGGAGTTTGTATACTCTTCTGTTGCCTGTGCCATTGAAATCATATCCAAGAAATCACTGCCAATTTCAATGTTGTGAGGTTTTAAGACCCAGATTTTCTTCTAAAAGTTTAGAGTCTTAAGATTTATATTTAGGTCTTTTATCTATTTTGAGTTAATATTTGTATATTGTGTTAGGCAAGGGTCCAATTTTATTCTTTTCCATGTAAGTATTATTTTTCAACAATATTTAGTTAAAAGATTATTATTTCCCCCACCAAATGTTCATGGAAACCTTGTCAAAAATAACTTGACAATATATGAAAGAATTTATCTCTAGGCTTTTATTTAACTCCAATGGTTTATATATCTGCCTTTAGAACAGTACTACACTGTTTCAATTATTGTAGCTTTATATGGTTTGAAATCAGAAAATACATATCTTCTAGCTTTGTTCTTCTTCGAGATTGTTTTGGGTATCTAGAGTCCATATTCCATATCAGGATAGATTTTTTCTGAAAAATAAATATATAAATATATGATAGTTTCATCTAAAAAAAGAAAAGAAAAAAATATTCTCTAGTAAGAAAGCAAAAAGTAATATTGAAATGTTATCTTTAAGTTATCAAAAGCTTGGTATCAGACAAATGAAACTGTTATGTGAGATCATCATTTTTAATTTTGGATAAATTGCTATAATACTAGATGTCAACCACTAAGCCAAGCATGGGAAGGAGGGATGGGGAGGGAATGGAGTGGGGATCAGTTGGGGGCAGACTGGGCGATGTGTGCATGTATGTCTACAAAAGTTTGTATCCCACTATGATGTATGAATACAGTGCACCAATAAAAAATTTGAAAAAAATTGTGCATATGCATCACATTTACATAAGTTCCATTTATCACCCATAAGCATCCCATACCAAAGCCATATGGAAAGAAATCATTATCAAAAAGCAATCTGCATCTCCTTATTGACTACACCTCATTAATTTCTGACTGGATTCTCTCTAAATTGTCACTGAATATTTGCTTGTTGGTTTCATTTCTTTAAACATGAGTAATGATGGTAATTATATCACCTTATATTTATGGAGTTGTTTATAGTCTTCAGAAAAATTTCTCAGCAAATGTCTTATTCTGTCCTCACAAACATCCCCAAGAGAAACTTTAGTTTTTTTTATAATTAAAAAAAAGCAGAGGGTGTATTCATTTCGAGTCACCCCTCCATGCCAGTCTGGTATGGAGCTGTATTTCTATTTTCTGTATTTCTATCTTTCTAATAAACTTCTTTAAATCTTCAAAAATAAAAGCAGAATAACTAGCCCCAGATCATGCAGCTACTGAGTAGCTGAATGTGGGCTTAAACTTGGATTCTTCAAAACTCAACAACCCAACACAGTAAACTTCTTGAAAATTCATGAAAAGTCTACATTGCATAAGTGTTACTTTAAAATATCTGACCAAAACTGCCTTGAAATGTTTAACTTTTTTTTTAATTTTGAAATAGGGTATCACTATGTTGCTGAGGCTGGCCTTGAACCTGAAATCCTCCTATCTCAGTTTCCCAAGAACTTGGATAACAGGGGTGTACCACTACTGCCCATCTGTCTCCAAAATTACCCCTTCACTGTCAATACAAGTACTAGACAAATAGATCAGTGTTGGCATCCTACTTCGTTCGTTTGTTTGTTTGTTTGTTTGTTTGTTTGTTTGTTTGCAGGTCTGGGGATGAAACCTAGGAGCATTTGATCTCTGAGCTACACTCCCTGTCCTATTTTTTATTCTTTATTTTGAAACTGGGTCTCACTGAGTTGCAGAGGGCCTCACTAAATAGCTGAGGCTGTCCACAAACTGTGATCCTCCAGTCTCAGCCTCCCGAATGCTGGGATTACAAGCATGTGCCACCACGCCTGGCGGCATCTTAGTTTTTAAATCAAATAATTAATCAAATAATTTTCAACCAGACAATACTTAAACCTCCAAATAAAAATCTCTGAATCCCAACAATGTCATTGAGAAGTCAACCCTTAGCTTGGTGCTTTAAACTCTCCTGATGCTTTAGACAGGATCGGAGAAGAGGATCCCCACGCCACATAATTGTCAAAATGACCAATGTGGACTTCCGGGAAGATGGCGACCGAGAAAAGCGGGGCTTAAGAGCCCCGCTAACAACCAATTTCCATTACCACAAAACCAGCGCCTTTCATAGCCAGAAAACACCATCACCAGAAAAACAAAAAAACCACCAGGCTCCAGAGAGAAAGCGGACTGAGAACAGAGCTCAGGGCCACAGAGGAGACACACGCGACCGAGGACGCGGCAGCGGCAAACTCAACGGACGGCTACAGCAAGCCGAGGTGAGCCACTGCGGAACAGCCAGGCGGGATCTTTCGGTGCAGACAGCATTTAAAGCTCCCAGTGGCTGAGCTCAGCACACACTGCAGGGATTCAGAGTGGAAATCAAAACCAGAGAAGAAAAAATAACGCCAGCTTCACGGCCGAGGGCGTGGCAGCGGCGCCATATTGCCACTGGCGGCAGCAGCAGTAGGGAATTCACCGAGTCCAGTACAGCTACATCTGTGTACTCAAGAACAGTGAGTCAAATTGCGGGCCACAGAGGAGAAATCCCAGTACTGTACCCCCTGGGACTTGACTCAGTGAGGGGGTGGCGGTGGCAGAGATATCACACCATAGGAGAACGTGCAACCTGGCGCCCCCCACAGTCTAAAGCAGCCTCTATTGACTCCCTGGGTCGGAGACTCTGTGATACAACCCAGTAAAGGAGTAGTGGGGTCTGAGATAATACAGACTCGAGATCCAGAGCACCTTAAGTGAAGCCATAGTGACCCAAGTGAAGAACCCAGAGAAGGCACAAACCTCCGAAATCATGGGAAAGAGGAATAACACTGGAGTAATGAATGCGCACAACCCCACAACATCAGAACCCGATAAAACAGAAAATCAGAGATTTTTAGAAGATCAAATCAGGAAAATAACTGTAGAAATAATAGAGGTGCTTCGAAAAGAACTCAGAGAGAGCCAAAAAGAGATAAAGGATGCAATTAATGAAGTAAAGGCCTCAATTCAAAGCACAAACAACCGATTAGACCACATGGAGAACAGAATCTCGCTCTTAGAAGATGAGCAATCCAAAAATGAACGCATAGTTTCTAATCTAGAAAAAAATATCCGACAGCAGGAATCTGACATTGAAGAAATATGGGCCCATCTTAAGAGAGCTAACCTAAGAATAATTGGAATAGAGGAGGAAAAAGAAAGTGATACCAAAGGGATCAACCATCTCTTCAAGGAAGTAATAGCAGAAAATTTTCCAAATATAGAGCAAGAGGTTGATACACAGATCCAGGAAACTTATAGAACTCCCTTTAGACAGGATCGGAGAAGAGGATCCCCACGCCACATAATTGTCAAAATGACCAATGTGGAAGCCAAGCAGAGAATCTTAAAGGCAACAAAAACAAAGGCCAAGTGACATTCAGAGGCAAACCAATTAGAATCACTCCAGACTTCACAAACCAAGTCATGAGAGCCAGAAGGGCTTGGAGTAACATATTCCAAACTCTGAAAGAAAACAACTTCTAGCCAAAAATTTCCTACCCAGCAAAACTTTCTATCAAATTAGATGGAGAAATAAGAAGCTTCCATGACAAACAGAAACTGAAGGAATTTTTGTCTTCAAAACCAGCACTAGAGAAAATACTCAAAGAGATTAACTACAAAGAAGAAATAGGTAACACTCACCAGAACCAGAGAAACAAGACTTTCCATCCAACAGACAACTAAGATTGGTTATCTGTGGAGATTCATTATTTATGTTAGTCTTTTACCTATCTCTAAATTGTATTGTTTGCCTTTATTGTTGTTAATTTTTAGGATTTCTAGTTGGAATATTAATATACCTTCAGATATAGCATTCGGAAATATTTTATCCAATTCTATTAGTAACTTTTAACTCTGTTTACATTGTCTTTGGATATACAATATTTTCTTTTATTTTTTAGGGAGTTTGTATATTCTTCTGTTGCCTGTGCCATTGAAATCATATCCAAGAAATCACTGCCAATTTCAATGTTGTGAGGTTTTATGACCCAGATTTTCTTCTAAAAGTTTATAGTCTTAAGATTTATATTTAGGTCTTTTATCTATTTTGAGTTAATACTTGTATGAGGGATTAGGTAAGGGTCCAATTTTATTCTTTTCCATGTAATTATTATTTTTCAACAATATTTAGTTAAAAGACTATTATTTCCACCACCAAATGTTCGTGGAAACCTTGTCAAAAATAATTTGACAATATAGGGAAGAATTTAGCTCTAGGCTTGTATTTAACTCCAATGGTTTATATATCTGCCTTTAGAACAGTACTACACTGTTTCAATTATTGTAGCTTTACATGGTTTGAAATCAGAAAATATATATCTGCTAGCTTTGTTCTTTTTCAAGATCGTTTTGGGTATCTAGAATTCATATTCCATATTAGGATAGATTTTTTTTCTGAAAAATAAATATATAAATATATGATAGTTTCACCTAAAAAACAGAAAAAAAATATGCTCAGGTAAGAAAGAAAGCAAAAAGAAACATTGAAATGTTATCTTTAAATTATCAAAAGCTTGGTATCAGACAAATGAAACTGTTATGTGAGATTATCATTTTTAATTTTGGATAAATTGCTATAATACTAGATGTCAACCACTAAGCCAAGCATGGGAAGGAGGGATGGGGAGAGAATGGGGTGGGGATCGGGTGGGGGTTGACTGGGCGATGTGTGCATATATGTCTACAAAAGTTTGTATCCCACTATGATGTATGAATACAGTGCACCAATAAAATAAAATTAAAAAAAAATGATCAATGTGGAAGCCAAGCAGAGAATCTTAAAGGCAACAAAAGCAAAGGCCAAGTGACATTCAGAGGCAAACCAATTAGAATCACTCCAGACTTCACAAACCAAGTCATGAGAGCCAGAAGGGCTTGGAGTAACATATTCCCAATTCTGAAAGAAAACAACTTCCAGCCAAAAATTTCCTACCCAGCAAAACTTTCTATCAAATTAGATGAAGAAATAAGAAGCTTCCATGACAAACAGAAACTGAAGGAATTTATGTCTTCAAAACCAGCGCTAGAGAAAATACTCAAAGAGATTAACTACAAAGAAGAAATAGGTAACACACACCAGAACCAGAGAAACAAGATTTTCCATCCAACAGACAACTAAGATTGGTTATCTGTGGAGATTCATTATTTATGTTAGTCTTTTACCTATCTCTAAAGGGTATTGTTTGCCTTTATTATTGTTAATTTTTAGGATTTCTAGTTGAAATATTAATATACCTTCAGATATAGCAATTGGAAATATTTTATCCCATTCTATTAGTAACTGTTAACTCTGTTTACATTGTCTTTGGATATACAATATTTTTTTTATTTTTTAGGGAGTTTGTATACGCTTCTGTTGCCTGTGCCATTGAAATCATAACCAAGAAATCACTGCCAATTTCAATGTTGTGAGGTTTAATGACCCAGATTTTCTTCTAAAAGTTTAGAGTCTTAAGATTTATATTTAGGTCTTTTATCTATTTTGAGTTAATATTTGTATATGGGATTAGGTAAGGGTCCAATTTTATTCTTTTCCATGTAATTATTATTTTTTAACAATATTTAGTTAAAAGATTAATATTTCCACCACCAAATGTTCGTGGAAACCTTGTCAAAAATAACTTGACAATATAGGGAAGAATTTAGCTCTAGGCTTTTAATTTAACTCCAATGGTTTATATATCTGCCTTTAGAATAGTACTACACTGTTTCAATTATTGTAGCTTTATATGGTTTGAAATCAGAAAATATATATCTTCTAGCTTTGTTCTTTTTCAAGATCGTATTGGGTACCTAGACTCCATATTCCATATTAGGATAGATTTTTTTCTGAAAAATAAATATATAAATATATGATAGTTTCACCTAAAAAATAGAAAAAAAATATTCTCTGGTAAGAAAGAAAGCAAAAAGAAATATTGAAATGTCATCTTTAAGTCATCAAAAGCTTGGTATCAGACAAATGAAACTGTTATGTGAGATTACCATTTTTAATTTTAGATAAATTGCCATAATACTAGATGTCAACTACTAAGCCAAGCATGGGAGGGAGGGATAGGGAGAGAATGGGGTGGGGATTGGGTGGGGGCTGACTGGGAAAAGTGTGCATGTATGTCTACAAAAGTATGTATCCCACTATGATGTATGAATACAGTGCACCAATTTAAAAAAAAGTAAAAAAAAAAACTCTCCTGATGCTACAGTATCATTTCTTCCTGTCAGTGAAATAGCAGTATGCAGTATCACAGACAGTACTTGTAGCTTATACTGTACTTTCATGCACATTGTGTTTAAGTTCTTACAGCCACCCCTTCGTGATGGCATATCATGTGTTTTTATCTACACTGTGTGGATATAGAAACCAAGGCTCGTAGTAATCAGAAGCCTTTCGCATAATGATTCTTTTCAGAATTTCCAGGTCTGAGACTTGTCCAATCCTTGGTATTTCCCTATATACTGCGTCCACATGGAAAGGAATGAAGATCTTCATATCAACCCCATAGGTATATGCTTTCTTCCCTAAGCAAACAAAAGGTATGACTTTGTTGGCTTGGTTTACAGCATCATGATGTTCTTGTTCTCCTTCACAATTGCTTCCTCCAAGCATGGTGTTGTGGTTCATACCTGTAATCTCAGTGCTTGGGAGGCTGAGACAGGAGGATCACCAGTTTGAAGACAGCCTCAGCAAATAGTGAGACTTTCACCAACCTAGCAAGCCCCTGTTTCAAAATGAAAAAATAGGGTTGGAGGTATAGCTTGGAGGTAGAATGTC
>NC_137792.1:10264124-10288639 GCF_963383645.1 Muscardinus avellanarius
TACACATGCATTAGTTTGGTAGTTTGGTTTCCTATCTTTTGGGTAGATACTCAGAAGTGGTATTGCTTGATCAAATGGTAGATTTGTTCCCATTTTTTTATTTTTTATTGGTGCATTATATTCATATATCATATTGGGGTAAAAAACTTGTGTGTACAAACATATACTCATCGCTGATTTAACCCCTACCCAATTCCCACCCCATTCCCTCCCCGTCCCTCCCTCCCTTGCTTGGCTTAGTGATTGACTTTGATATGTTTAAGTACATTGTGTGTTTTAGAGATTTTCCTCTTACCCCTCCTTTCTCCTCCTTTAGGTTGTCTTGTTTGCTCCTCTATAGGATTTCCTCTTTCCAGAGTTCCTCCTATGACCCATTTCTCCCTAACTCTCACATATTAGGGAACGCATCTGATTTCTTATTTTTTGTGACTGACTAATCTCACTTAGCATAATGTCCTCCAGTTCCATCCATTTCCCTGAAAATGATGTAATTGAGTTTTTTAATGGCTGAGTAAAATTCCATTGTGTACATACCCCACAGTTTTGTAATCCATTCATCTGTTGATGGACATCTTGGCTGGTTCCATAGTTTGGCTATGGTGAATTGTGCAGCTATGAACATAGATACACATGCATTAGTTTGATAGTTTGGTTTCTTTTCTTTTGGGTAGATACCCAACAGTGGTATTGCTGGATCAAATGGTAGATTTGTTCCCATTCTTCTGAGGATTCTCCATACTGTTTTCCAAAGTGGTTGCACTAATTTGCAATCCCACCAACAATGTCTTAGAGTTCCCACTTCTCCACATCCTCGCCAGCATCTGTTGTTGTTTGTGTTTTGAATGATGGCCATTCTAGTTGGAGTTAGGTGAAATCTCAGGGTAGTTTGATTTGCATCCCTCTGATTGCCAGTGATGTTGAGCATTTTTCCATGCATTTATTGGCCATTTGAATTTCTTCTTTTGTGAAGTGTCTATTTAGTTCATTTGCCCATTTTGTTATTGGATGCTTTGTTTTCTTAGTGTTGAGTTTCTTGAATTCTCTGTATATTCTAGATATTAATCCTCTATCGGTAGTGTAGGTGGCAAAAATCTCCCATTCTGTTGGCTCTCGACTGAGGTTCTTGACAGTTTCCTTTGCTGAACAGAAGCTCTTCAGTTTCATGCAATCCCATGTATTGATTCTCCTTTTAATTTGTTGTGCTTTTGGGGTCTTGTTGAGGAAATGTTTGTCTGTGCCTATGTGTTGTAGTGTTGGACCTATGCCCTCTTCAAGGAGCTTCAAGGTCTCTGGTTTGATTTCCAAGTCTTTGATCCATCTTGAATTGACTTTTGTACAGGGTGAGAAAGTGGGATTAATTTCCATTTTTCTGCATATGGTTAACCAGTTTTGCCAACACCATTTGTTAAAGAGGCTATCTTTTTTCCAGTGTATGTTTTTAGCCCCTTTGTCAAAAATCAATTGGCCGAAAGTATGTGAGCTTGTTTCTGGGTCTTCAACAGCTCACTTTTGATTCAGCTTTCTTATTTCCCCATTTCAAACAACATTGGGTAGCCCCCAGGGCAGGCCCTGTATGCCCAGCTTGCCTTTTTCTTGGGACAGAAAGAGGAAGAGAGAGGAGGAAGGGAAAGAGTGAGAAGAGACCGAAAAAAGCTCAAAGATTAAACAAGTGATGTCCAATGCTAGCATAGCTGGAGACAGCCAGGCTGTACAGCTCCATCATTCTCACATTGGAGGATCCACATGATCTATCAACATGTTAATAAGTGGTTTTTTCTGTGGCTTTCCAAGACAGCAGCAGAAGGCTGCAACTTTGAAGATGTTGATAAAATTTGGAAATTTTGCCAATTATGTCAGGATGTCCCAAACATAGTAATTTTGGCATTGTGTCTTTGAAAGACAGATTTGCGGGAAGTAAATAAAACACTATCATCATGTTGATGTGCCACATGAGCACAAATGGCTCAAAGCATTTGTTGTGCCTAAAATGGAGAAGTGTTATCTTCATATGATTTAATTTGACAATTGTTGAATACATATTGGACACAATGAGATATGTTTCCTGTTTTAAAGGATATAGAGAGAAAAAGGTATGGTTTCTGTCCTCCAGAAATTTACAATCAAATAAAGTAAAGCCTTCTATTTTAGGAGAGCTACCATGTTCTAGGAAGGAGAAAATGCATGAAAGTAAGACTAGGAGTTTTATGGAAATTTAAAAAAGAAAGAAGAAAGAGAAAACCATCCAGCCTAGGGAGATTAATCCATGAAGGTTCAGAGAATGGCAGTTTCAGGGCGTGATTAAGAAATGGTCAGCCAAGTGCAGTGGCTCACACCTGTAATCTAAGTACTTGGAAGGCTGAGATAGGAGGATCAAAGCTTTGAGGCCAGCCTTAGAAACTTAGCAAGACCCTGTTTCAAAAGCTAAAAATTATAAAGGGCTTGGGGTGTATCTCAGAGGTAGAATGCCACAGGGTTCAACTGAGAAAGAGAGAAGAGAAGAAGAAGACGAAGACGAAGAAGAGAGAAAGAGTAAGGAAACAGTCAATGGAGTGAAGGAACAACCTATACAATGGGAGAAATAATTTACAAATTATAAGTATAAATACAGGGATCAGTATCCAGGATATATAAAGAACTCAAAAATTCAATAGCAAAGGGACCCAAATAAAGCAATCTAAAAATGGACGATTTACTTAAATAGACATTTCTCAAAAGAAGACATATAAGTGGCCAGCAGGAATATAAAAAAATACTCAACATCACTAATCATCAGAGAAATGCAATTCAAAGCTGTAATGAGATATCACTTCACTGCAGTTAGAATAGCTATCATCAAAAAGACAATTGGTGGACTTCCAGGAAGATGGCGACCAAGGGAAGCAGCACATACCAGTCCTATTGACAGCCGATCTCCATTGCCTCAATAACAACATTCTACAAAGCCAGAAAATACTATCAGTAGAGAAATAAAAACAATAAATACAAGAGACAGGAAAAAAGGATTAGAAGACCAACCAGAGATCAGAAAAGAAACCCACATGTCTTGCGGCAGTGGGCACCACAGCAGCGCCATCTTGCCTCACAGAAATAGACTCCAGAGATGAAAAGGAAAACAAGGTCCTGAAGTGAGCAGCTGCAGATCAACAGGTTTGTGAGCCATCAGTTCATTCTTTTTTTTCTTTTTTTTTTTCCGGTGCTGGGGATGGAACCCTGGGCATTCTATCTCCGAGCTACACCCCTAGCCCTATTTTTTATTTTGAAACAGGGTCTCACTGAGTGGCAAAGGGCCTCACTAAGTACCTGAGGCTGGCTGTGAACCGTGATCCTCCAGTCTCAGACTCCCGAATGCTGGGATTACAAGTGTGCGCCACCATACCCAGCTGCCATCAGTTCATTCTGCGCAAACAGTGGCTACAACTTCCAGCAGTGGTGGCCAAGCTCATCACACCCTCCAGGGATCCAGAGAGGAGCTTAAAACCAGAAGAGAAACACGCCCACCTCATGGTTCAGGGCGCCATGAAGGTGCCATCTTGCCTTACTGCACGCAACTCCAGGGACGATCAGGAAAGTATCCAAGGACCTGACGTAAGCAGCTGGAGATCATCAAAACTGTAAGTCATCAGTTCTTCCTGCGCAAACACTGGCTACAACTTGCAGCAGCAGCGGGCTAGCTCGCCACACCCTCAGAGATCCAGACCAGTGTGCACCAAAATTGTAAGTGAAGCTGAGGTGTCCGCAGGAGAACTTCCAGCATGGTGCCCCCAGGGACTTGTGCAGCCGTAATAAACTCCCTGTGTCTGAGACTTTGTGGTTCAATCCAGCAAAGGAGTACGGGTGGCTGAGATTACCACACCCTCCAGAGAGCCAGAGCAGCACTCAAGATCAATAACACTATAAGTGAAGTCACAATTCACGCATGAAAACATCCAGCATGGCACCCCCAGTGACTTGTGCAGCCTTGATAAACTTACTGGGTCTGAGACTTTGTGGTTCAACCCAGAGAAGGTGGGAGTGGGATCTGCTATTTGACCCAACAAACTCAACCAAAAGGCTTATAGAACTGATCAACAAATTCAGCAAAGTCTCTAGATACAAAATCAATCTCAAAAAATCAGAAGCTTTTCTGTATACCAGCTAAATCCACTGAAAAATAAATCCAGAAAACACTTCCACTCAGGATTTCCCACAAAAAAATAAAATACTTAGGAATGAACTTAACCAAGGAGGTAAAAGACCTCTAACAAGAAAAATTATAAAACATTTTAAAAAGAAATTGAAGAAGACCTTAGAAAAGAAAGCAAAAAGAAATATTGAAATGTTATCTCTAAGTCATCAAAAGCTTGGTATCAGACAAATGAAACTGTTATGTGAAATTATCATCATTAATATTGGATAAATTGCTATAAAACTAGATGTCAACCACTGAGCCAAGCATGGGAAGGAGGGATGGGGAGGGAACAGGGTGGGGATCAGGTAGGGGCTAACTGGGCAATGTGTGCATGTATGTCTACAAAAGTATTTTCTTTATACCATTATGATGTATGAATACAGTATACCAATAAAAAAATAGATGAAAAAAAGAAGATGGAAAGATCTTCTGTGTTCATGGATAGGCAGAATAAATATCATCAAAATGGCCATACTTCCAAAAGTAATCTATGGATTCAACACAATACCCATTAAATTACCAATATTATTCCTCACAGACATAGAAAAATCAGTCCTTAAATTCATTTGGAACAACAAAACCCAGAATAGCCAAAGTAGTTCTCAGCAACAAAAACCATGCAGGAGGAATCACAATAACTGTCTTTAAACTATACTACAAGGCCATAATAATAAAAACAGCATGGTACTGGCACAAAAACAGACACATAGACCAATGGAGCAGAATAGAAGACTCAGAAACAAGTCCACACACTTACAGCCAATTGATTTTTGACATAGGGGCCAAAAACACACTGGAAAAAAGATAGTCTGTTCAACAAATGGTATTGGCAAAACTGGTTAACCATATACAGAAAATGGAAATTAATCCCACTTTTTCACCCTGCACAAACAATAATTCAAGTGGGTCAAAGACTTGGAAATTAGACCAGAGACCTTGAGGCTCCTTGAATAGGACATAGGTTCAACACTGCAACACATAGGCACAGATAAATACTTTCTCAACAAGACCCTAAACAAATTAAAAGGCGAATCTATATGTGGGATTGCATGAAACTGAGGAGATTCTGTACCCCCAAAAAAACTACCAAGAATTTCAACAGAGAGCCAACAGAATGGGTGAACATTTTTGCCACCTACTCCTCCAATAGAGGACTAATATCTAGAATACACAGAGAACTCAAGAAACTCAACACTAAGAAAAAAATAACACAATAACAAAATGGGCAAGTGAATTAATAGATACTTCACGGAGGAAGAAATTCAAATGGCCAAAAAATGCATGAAAAAATGCTCAACATCATTAGCACAATTCACCATAGCCAAACTATGGAACCAGGCAAGATGTCCATCAACAGATGAATGAATTACAAAACTGTGGGATATGTACACAATGGAATTTTATTCAGCCATAAAGAAAAGCACAATTATATCATTTACAGGGAAATGAATGGAACTGGAGGACATTATGCTAAGTGAGATTAGTCAGTCACAAAAAATAAGAAATTGGATGCTTTCTCTAATATGTGAAAGCTAGGGACAAATGCGTAATAGTAGAAACTTCAGATGAAGAAGAAGATTCTATAGATGAGCAAATAAGGCAACCTAACTGAGGGGATGGGAGGGGGGAAGAGGGAAATTCTCTAAAGCACATGATGTACCTTAACAAACATATCAAAGTCGGTCACTAAGCTAAACATGAGAAGGAGGGAGGGGGAGGAAATGGGGCAGAAATTGGATAAGGACTGATTTGGTGATATATGCATGTATGTCTCCACCATCTTTTATCCCATGAAGATATATGACTACAATGCACCATAAAAAATTTTTAAAGACAATTTTTTGTGAGAATGTAGAGAAAAGAGAACCCTTGAACACCATTGATAGGAATGTAAATTAGGACAACTATTATGGAGAACAGTATGGAGGTTCCTCGAAAAATAAAAAATAGAGCTATCATGTGATCCAGCAATTCCACTACTGGGTATCTATTGAAAGGAAATAAAATCAGTATGTCAAAGAAACATTGTAATTCCCATGTTTATTACAGCACTACTCACAATAGCCAAGGAAAAAAATGTCTATCAACTGATGAACAGATAAAGAAAATTTTACATACATATATACAATATAAATATACATACAATATACAATAAAATTATATATGATTTTATATCACATATATAAACTATAAGTAAATTATAATAAATTATATTATATATCATTTGGGGGAGTAGTAGGGTTTAAACCCAGGGACATTCTACCTCCAAGCTATACTCCCAGCTCTATTTTTCTTTATTTTGAAATGAGGTCTCACTAAGTTGCAGAGGGCCTGATTAAACAGCTGAGGCTGGCCACAAACCCACAATTCTGTCTCAACCTCCCAAGGACTGGGGTTATAAGTGTGTACCACCATGCCCAGTTTAAAGTTTGTATATAACTTCAGTCAGCATTTTCACTGCCATACTACCAAAACACCTGACCACAACAACTTAGAGGAAGGAGATTTACTTGCTCACAGTTCTGGAGATTTCAGGGGTCCAATCTATGTTAGGCCAGGTGAAGTCTGCAGAGCTCAGGACATAGTGCAGAAAGCAGAGAGGGGGGAGAGAGAGAGAGAGAGAGAGAGAGAGAGAGAGAGAGAGAGAGAGAGAGAGAGAAGTGCTCACGTCATGAAGGCCAGAAGCAAAAGAGAGAGAACAAATGGAGAAGGAACCATATATAATCCCCAAGGCCATATCCAGTGACTCCTCAGCAACCAAGTGTCACTTCCAATATGGCTGCCTTGTTTCCATGAGGTCTATGGGGACATTCTACATCCAAACCATAATATATATTTACATGCAAATACACACACACACACACACACACACACACACACCATGAAGACATTTTTTAAAAGGATAAGCCAGGTGTTATGGCGCACCCTTGTAGTCCCGGCATTTGAGAGGCTGAGACAGGAGGATCCGGATTTATGACCAGCCTCAGCTACTTAGTGAGGCCTTTCACAACTTAGTGAGACCCTGTTTTAAAATAAAGAATAAAAATAGGGCTGGGAGTATAGCTTGGAGGTAGAATGCCCCTGGGTTCCATCCCCAGTACTGCAACAAAAAAAAAAACAGATAAAACCCTGTTATTTGTAACAAACATGTATAAAACTGGAGATTGTTATGTTAAATAAAATGAGCCAGGCACAAAATGGAAAATAATACATGATCTCACTCCTATGTGGAATCTATAAAAGTTGATCTCATAAAAAAAATGAGAGTACAACAGTGGGCCAGAGAAAACAGAGGAGAGGGAGGTTGGAGAAATGTTGTTCAATAGAATCTAAGTTATAGTTAGAAGATATCAGTTCTGACGTTCTACTAACAGTAGGGCACTGTAGATAATAATAGTATACTGTTTGTTTCAAAAAGCTAGAAGAAAATGTTTGAATATTATCACCATAAAGATATGATAAATGTCTGAGGAAAGAGATGTGCTTACACTGATTTCAACATTACATAATGTAAACATGGATCAAAACATCACATAGTACCCTATGAATGTGTACAATTGTATGTATCAGTTTAAAGTTTAAATAAAAAGAAGTGAAGAATGACTTGGTTTGACTGCACACAGGATTCATAAGCAAGTGATAGAAAATATGTAATTAGGGCCAGATGGTGGAGGATCTGGGGATTTGAAGTCTGCTATGTAGGTAAAATGAACTGAGTGAAAGATGGCTCAAGATCCCAGTTTCTGCAAAGCATATGATGGTGTGGTAGTTTACAATATATTTTCATAAATCTCTTATATATATTTTGCATTTGAAAGGAAGATAAATAATATCCAGAGGACAGATTGTGGGGTGTGTGTGTGTGTGTGTGTGTGTGTGTGTGTGTGTGTGTGTTACTGAGAGTTGAACCTAGGGGCATTTTACCTCTGAACTATATTCCCTACCCTTTTGACTTTTTGTTTTGAAACAGTATCCTTAATATATTGCTGAGGACTTTGCAAAGTTGATTAAGCTGTTCTCACACCTGTAATCCTTCCTGTCTCAGCCTCCCAAGTACTGGAATCAAAGGCATATGCAACAATACTAAAACCACCACAGCCAGGTATGATGGCACAGGCCTGTAAAAAAAAAAAGCTGAAATAAGAGGATGACAGGTTCAAGAACAGCTTCAGCAAGTAGCAAAACCCTCAGCAACTTAACAAGATACTTTTTCAAAATAAAACGGGCTGGGGGTGTAGCTCAAAGGTAGAATGACTCTGAGTTCAATTTCTAGCACCAGAAATAAATAAGTAAATAAACAAATAAGTAAGCATTCTCAAATCCTTCCATAATCCTCTCCCCAAGAGATGGAACTTAATTCCCTTCCTCTGAACTATAAATGGCAAATAGTGACTGTCTTCTAATGAATAGAAAATGGCAAACGTGACTAAATGTTACCTGCACGATTAGGTGATTAAAAAAAGACTGAAACTTCTCCCTCGGGAGGCTCACTCTCACTGTCTTGGGTTGCTGCATGTGGGAAAAGCCGACCTCTGTGTGCTAACATTGCTGTGTGGAGAGGCTCACGTAGTGAGGCAGTGGTGGTCTATTAAAATCCATGTGAGTGGGCCTGGAAGCTGGTCTATCCCGAGGCAAGCTCAGATGAACACAACCCTTAAAGGCATCTTGATTGCAGCCTCATGAGAGAAATGGATCCAGATGGACTCAATTAATCTGCTCCCCCACTTCTGGCCTCTGGAAACTGTGAGCCTACAATTTTAAGCTCTTAAACTTGGGAGTAGCTGGGTATGGTAAAGAACACCTGTAATCTCAGTATTTGGGTGTCTGAGACAGGAGGATGACAGGTTTGAAGACAGCCTCAGCAACTTAGTGAGATACTGTCTCAAAATAAAAAATCAAAAGGACTGGGTTGGAGCTCCAAGGGAGAATGCCTTTGGGTTCAGTCCCCAGTCCTATTTGTTATGCG
The DNA here is from genome assembly GCF_963383645.1 of Muscardinus avellanarius. Taxonomy (NCBI): domain Eukaryota; kingdom Metazoa; phylum Chordata; class Mammalia; order Rodentia; family Gliridae; genus Muscardinus; species Muscardinus avellanarius. The sequence goes on from NC_137792.1 coordinate 10,273,259, forward strand.
GCTAGTACAAATGACTTAGAAGGAAGGGAAACTGGAGAGTTGGCTTCAGGCAAGAGACAATGAAAATGTAAATGAGAATTGTACAGATGAGTAGAGAAAAAGGGATCTATGCCCAGAGCTTGATGGAAATTTAATTGACAGGATTTAAGGACTGATTACATTGGGAATACTACTGAATGAGACAGAGAGATCATAATGCTCTTTCTGTGTTCATTTGAAATGCCCATAATATCATTAACAAAAAGTGGGATATAGAAAAGGACACAGGTGAAGAGGGTAATGGTAATTGCTTATGTGTTGGCAGGTCAGTATGTATTTTTTATTTTAACCACATCGACTTGATGACGAGCTGACATTCACACAGATATCCAAAAAGCAATTGAAAAAAGCAACTGAAAAATCATATCCAATATACTTAGAACACAGTTAAGAATAGAGATTGAACCAGATGTGGTGGCACTGCCTCCCAGCTGCTTGGGAGGCTGAAGCAAGAGGATTCAAGTTCAAGGCTAGCCTGGACAACTTAGCCAGGCTCTGTCTCAAAATATTTTTATTTTGGTACTGGGGAAGGGACACAGAGATATTCTATCTCCAAGCTATATCCCCAGCCCTATTTTTTTATTTTGAAACAGGGTATCACTAAGTTGTGGAAGGCCTCACTAAGTAGCTGAGGCTGGCCATGAGCCTGTGATCTTCCTGTCTCAGCCTCCCAAGTACTGAGATTATACGCATGCATTAGCACGCCTGACTTCAAAAACAATATTTAAAAGGGGAATGGGATGTATCTCAGTGGTATAGTACCCCTGGGTTCAAAACATGCACACACGAATACATGAATGCAGAAAGAATAGAGATCAAAATTCAGTCATTAAACCAGGCATGGTGACCCAAGCCTGTAAACCCAGTACTTGGGAGGCTACAACAGGAGGCTAGCCTCAGCAATCTATTGAGGCCCTCAGAAATTTAGTGAGACCCTGTTTCAAAATATAAAATAAATTCAATTATGGTGATATATGCTTATAATCCCAGGAATTGGGAGGCTGAAAAAGGAGGATTGCAAGTTTGTGGCCACTCTCAGCTACTTGTGAGGCCCTCTGCAACTTAGTGAGACCCTGTTTCAAAATAAAGAATAAAAAAAATAGAGCTTGGAGTGTAGCTTGGAGGTCGAATGCCCCAGGGTTCAATCTCCAGTACCAAAAAACAAGTAAGAAAAAAGATTCAGTCATTGACAGAGATAGGGTAAAATAATCCACAATTTAGGTAGCAATGTTCTATGGTATCTTTTATTTTTTTTCTTGTATGTATGTCTGTGTACATGTGTGTATTACCTCCAAGCTATATTTCCAGCCCTATTTTTATTTTCATTTTCAAACAGAGTCTTACTAAGTTTCTAAAGGCCTTGCCAAATTGCTGAGATTGGCCTCAAACCTGCAATCCCCCTGTCTCAGACTCCCAAGTACTGGGATTACAAACATGTGCCAGCTTTACAGAATCTTCTTGATTTTAATTATGGGATTTTCTGAAGATAAGAGAAGGTCATTCACAATATAATAAAGGTTCATCATGTAGAGTGCATAGGGATTTGGAAGACAGAAGACTGAGATAGGTAAAATGAAAGTCTATAAGATGATCCTTAGTCACTGGCATAATCATGGCTGGAAAAATCCTTCCCATATACACATAGTTTTCTTTTTGAAGTTTGTTTCTATGTGATATGGGGAATGATGAAAATGATAAAAGGAAATACTCTGGGACATTTTGTGCCACTACTAACAAAGTGAGGATATATATAAATGATTTAACAATAATGTAATCATGAAGCCAGAACCGGGGAATAAATAAATATGTACGGCCTTTCTATGACATCTTATATCATGAACACCTTTCTATGGAATTTTGTCTTATTTGCATAAAGATATACACTTGTATATGAAATAGGATACATCTAGACAGCTGATTTATTCGCTTAAATAAAATAACTTGTGATGCTTTAAGCCAATATTTGAAAACACATCAAAGATTCAGAATTAATATAGCATCCTCCAAAGAAAGAATTAAAAAACCTCAGGGAAAATCATGCTGCCAAAACTAGAACAATAATGAGCTGAAGTTTTAAATTTTGTTCTTGCATTAGTTGATGCATTTGGGCAGAGATGTTGCTTAGAATAAATTTATTTCAATGCTTCTAATAGCCAAATGTCTTTCTTTTTTGGCGTCTACCCATTACAAAATCTCAGGTCTCTTAAGTGCCTTTCTTTAGGTCAAATAAGCCTACAAATTGGCGTTCTATGCACAAGAATCTTTGTTTCTCTGCTTGCTCTAAGTCCGCTACATAATTATTCCCCACACTAAAAGCTACTGTTTATTGGGCATTTTAAATAAGAAAGAAGTGTGGATTTTGTGTAACAAAAAACTATATCAGAAAGTCTGTGTGTGTGTGTGTGTGTGTGTGTGTGTGTGTGTGTGTGTGTTATTGAAGATTGTATCCAGGAGCATTCTACCTCTGAACTTCACCTCCAGCCCTATTGTATTTTTTTATCTTGAAACAGGGTCTAAGTTTCAGAGGGCCTCTCTAAGTAGCTGTGGCTGTCCACAAATCTGCAATCCTCCCATCTCAGCCTCCCAAGTACTGGATTACAAGAGTGCACCACCATACCCAGAACCATATTTCTTTATTGTTTTTAAGTAAACTAAAATGGACTCCAAGCCCTAGTCTCTCTAGGCCCACCTATTCTCCCTTCTTCCTAGATGGCAAAATATCTCAACACCAAGCCAATCATCAATCATGGGTCAGAGTTACATTCATCAAGAGCAAAACAGAAAGAAGCCAGAAGAAAACTGCCTTTGTCCCAGGAAACTCTCATGATCTTGTTCTAACCCATATGTTACATCTCAGACTGTTGCCTACCCTGGCTCCACATTTTCATCTAGAAAAAAATCCAGTCTCCTAGGCCCTTGTTGCTATCACAAGCAATCTAGACAACCCTTGGCTAGAACCATAGAACCAAGACTGGCTATAAAGGGCTGAGCCTAAAAGTCAGCCAGTCCTATGCACAAGCCCTGAATTTCATAGCCAAGGGGTACATAGGGGTCTTGAGCAGGATGAGCAATCCAGAGATGGGCACCAGAGGATTAGAAAAGGTTCTATTGGACTGAGCAGTTGAGGAAGCCATCAATCACTTTGGGACTGGAGATTGAACCTAGGAATGGCTTACCTCTGAGCTATTCTCTGAGCTGGGGAGCCCTTCTTATTTTTTATCTTGAAATAGGATCTCACTGAGTTGCCGGATCTTAATAGATTATAGCGATTGGCCTTGAATCTACAATCCTCCTGTCTCAGCCTCTTAAGTACTGGGATTATAGGCATGCACCACTACTCTTGGCTGTCATCAGTCACTTCGATAAAAGCCTTTTCTGAGGAGTGATAGGAAGGGAAATTAGATTGAAATGGACTTAAGGATCTTTAAAAAGAAATGGACAGCATGGTGAGTTTAGTCTGTTCTTTGGAAAAGTGATAACTAAAAATGGTTTAGGGGTCTGCCAAGGATTGTTACAGTTTTGTTTTGTTTTTTGTTTTTTGAGATTAATGGCAACTTGAGTGTCTTTAAAGGCACCAGGTTGAACATATAAGAAGAAGAAACATCAGAGGAATCTGTATCTTTATTCTAGTCCAGATGTGAGAGAAGAGATTTAAAAAGAGAAGTTGGTTTGTAGAGAGAGAAGGGAAAAGAATGTCCCCCTGTGAATACAGGAAGGATGGCAAGAGAAGGGCTGAGAGGAAATTTTGAGGTCATGCGGTCAAGAGGTAGGATTCAAGCCGGGTGTGGCGCACGCTTGTAATTTCAGCATTTGGGAGGCTGAGGCAGGAAGATCGCGGTTCGTGGCCAGCCTCAGCCACTTGGGGAGGCCCTCTGCAACTCAGTGAGACCCTGTTTCAAAATAAAAGATAGGGCTGGGATTGTAGCTCGGAGGTAGAATGCCCCTGGATTGAATCCCCAGCGCCGCAAAAATAAAGAAGTGGAAGTTTAAACTTCAGGGCCTCATTTTTCTATATGCGGTACAAGATAAAATCAGCTGCCAAGTAATAGGATGGACATTGGGTTTGAGGCAAGAAGCAAAGATTTTTTGCACATAAATATACAGTACCTAAAAAGAATTCCTTTTATTGGTATAACTGGGGATCAAACTCAGGGGCATTCTACTTCTAAGCCACACCCCCAACCCTATTTTATTTTTTGGTTTTCAAACAGAGTCTTAGTAATTGCTGCAGGCCTTGCTAAGTTGAGGAGGCTGGCCTCGAACCTGTGATCCTTCTGTTTCAGCCTCTCAAGTACTGGGATTCCAGTTGTACACCACCATGGCTGGCTAAAATTTATTTATTAATTCTGATCGTTTTGAGGATTCTTTGGGATTTTTTAGCTAGACAATCATGACACCTAAAAGTAGTGACAGCCTTCTTTCTTTCCTTATAAAAGTTGTGCTCTTATTTCTTTTACCTGCTGTCTAGCATTAGCTTCAGCTACACTAATGCCCATTGTTTAGCAGGGGGTTTCCACATCATGTAGGTTTGGGGTCTCAGTTTCTCATAGGAGACTAATTTTTCCTCTGTCCAAAGCACAGCTGGGGCAAGATTACTTCTTTCCTAGACCCATGGAAAAGGTTTTTAGTCACCCTTAAACAAGGGCCAGGCTTTCCTCATGGTAGCTTTAGTCTGAGACCCCAATTCCAGCTGCACACACATCACAAAGAATCATAAAACACTTCTGTTTTTTTTTATTTTGTGGGTTTTGTTTGATTGGTTGATCGGTTGCTTACAGGTTTTTGGTTTGGTTGATTGTTTGCGGTTGTTGTCGTTGTTATTGTTGTTGTTTGGTACTAGGGCTTGAACCTAGGTGCATTTTACCTCTGAGCTACATCTCCAACCCTTTTTATTTTTTATTTTGAAACAGGTTCTTGCTAAGTTGCTGAGTGCCTCGCTAAGTTGCTGAAGCTGGCCTTAAACCTGCAAACCTCCTGTCTCAGCCTCCCAAGTAGTAGGACTACAGGTGTATGACATTGCACCTAGTATCTATTCTTTTTTTAAAGGAGGGAGTGGGGAGACTTCCGGGAAGATGGCGACCGAGAAAAGCGGGGCTTAAGAGCCCTGCTAACAACCAATCTCCATTACCACAAAACCAGCGCCTTTCATAGCCAGAAAACACCATCACCAGAAAAACAAAAAAACCACCAGGCTCCAGAGAGAAAGCGGACTGAGAACAGAGCTCAGGGCCACAGAGGAGACACACGCGCCCGAGGACGCGGCAGCAGCGCCATACTGCCGGCGGCAGCGGCGAACTCATCGGACGGCTACAGCAAGCCAAGGTGAGCCGCTGCGGAACAGCCAGGCAGGATCTTTCGGCGCAGAGAGGATTTAAAGCTCCCAGTGGCTGAGCTCAGCACACGCTGCAGGGATTCAGAGTGGAAATCAAAACCAGAGAAGAAAAAATACGCCAGCCTCATGGCCGAGGGCGTGGCTGCGGCGCCATATTGCCACCGGCGGCGGCAGCAGCAGTGAATTCACCGAGTCCAGTACAGCTACATCTGCGTACTCAAGAACAGTGAGTCAAATTGCGGGCCACAGAGGAGAAATCCCAGTACTGTACCTCACTGTACCCAGTGAGGGAGTGGTGGTGGCAGAGATATCACACCATAGGAGAACGTGCAACCTGGCACCCCCCATAGTTTAAAGCAGCCTCTATCGACTCCCTGGGTCTGAGACTCTGTGATAAAACCCAGTAAAGGAGTAGTGGGGTCTGAGATACTACTGACTCGAGATCCAGAACACCTTAAGTGAAGTCATAGTGACCCAAGGGAAGAACCCAGAGAAGGCACAAGCATCCGAAATCATGGGAAAGAGGAATAATACTGGAGCAATGAATACCGCCCACAACCCCACAACATCAGAACCTGATAAAACAGAAAATCAGAGATTTCTAGAAGATCAAATCAGGAAAATAACTGTAGAAATAATAGAGGTGCTTCAAAAAGAACTCAGAGAGAGCCAAAAAGAGATAAAGGATGCAATTAATGAAGTAAAGGCCTCAATTCAAAGCACAAACAAACGATTAGAACACATGGAGAACAGAATCTCGCTCTTAGAAGATGAGCAATCCAAAAATGAACGCATAGTTTCTAATCTAGAAAAAAATATCCGACAGCAGGAATCTGACATTGAAGAAATATGGGCCCATCTTAAGAGAGCTAACCTAAGAATAATTGGAATAGAGGAGGGAAAAGAAAGTGAAACCAAAGGGATCAACAATCTCTTCAAGGAAGTAATAGCAGAAAATTTTCCAAATATAGAGCAAGAGGTTGATACACAGATCCAGGAAACTTATAGAACTCCCTTTAGACAGGATCGGAGAAGAGGATCCCCACGCCACATAATTGTCAAAATGACCAATGTGGAAGCCAAGCAGAGAATCTTAAAGGCAACAAAAGCAAAGGGCCAAGTGACATTCAGAGGCAAGCCAATTAGAATCACTCCAGACTTCCCAAACCAAGTCACGAGAGCCAGAAGGGCTTGGAGTAACATATTCCAAACTCTGAAAGAAAACAACTTCCAGCCAAAAATTTCCTATCCAGCAAAATTTTCTATCAAATTAGATGGAGAAATAAGAAGCTTCCATGACAAACAGAAACTGAAGGAATTTATGTCTTCAAAACCAGCGCTAGAGAAAATACTCAAAGAGATTAACTACAAAGAAGAAATAGGTAACACTCACCAGAACCAGAGAAACAAGATTTTCCATCCAACAGACAACTAAGATTGGTTATCTGTGGAGATTCATTATTTATGTTAGTCTTTTACCTATCTCTAAATTGTATTGTTTGCCTTTATTGTTGCTAACTTTTAGGATTTCTAGTTGGGATATTAATATACCTTCAGATATAGCATTTGGAAATATTTTATCCCATTCTATTAGTAACTTTTAACTCTGTTTACATTGTCTTTGGATATACAATATTTTTTTTTTTTTAGGGAGTTTGTATACTCTTCTGTTGCCTGTGCCATTGAAATCATATCCAAGAAATCACTGCCAATTTCAATGTTGTGAGGTTTTATGACCCGGATTTTCTCCTAAAAGTTTATAGTCTTAAGATTTATATTTAGGTCTTTTATCTATTTTGAGTTAATACTTGTATGTGGGATTAGGTAAGGGTCCAATTTTATTCTTTTCCATGTAATTATTATTTTTCAACAATATTTAGTTAAAAGAATATTATTTCTACCACCAAATGTTCGTGGAAACCTTGTCAAAAATAACTTGACAATATAGGGAAGAATTTAGCTCTAGGCTTGTATTTAACTCCAATGGTTTATATATCTGCCTTTAGAACAGTACTACACTGTTTCAATTATTGTAGCTTTATATGGTTTGAAATCAGAAAATATATATCTGCTAGCTTTGTTCTTCTTCAAGATCGTTTTGGGTATCTAGAATTCATATTCCATATTAGGATAGATTTTTTTCTGAAAAATAAATATATAAATATATGATAGTTTCACCAAAAAAACAGAAAAAAATATGCTCTGGTAAGAAAGAAAGCAAAAAGAAATATTGAAATGTTATCTTTAAATCATCAAAAGCTTGGCATCAGACAAATGAAACTGTTATGTGAGATTATCATTTTTAATTTTGGATATTGCTATAATACTAGATGTCAACCACTAAGCCAAGCATGGGAGGGAGGGATGGGGAGAGAATGGGGTGGGGATCGGGTGGGGACTGACTGGGCAACGTGTGCATGTATGTCTACAAAAGTTTGTATCCCACTATGATGTATGAATACAGTGCACCAATAAAATAAAATTTAAAAAAAAAGAAAAAAAAAGGAGGGAGTGGTTGCTGAGGGTGAACCTAGGGGCATTATACCTCTGAGATACACCTTCAGCCCTTTTTATTTTTTATTTTGAAACAAGGTCTCACTAAGTTACCACACACTGACCTCAAACCTGTGATCCTCCCATCTCAGGCTCCAAAATACTGAAATTACAAAACTATACTTTATCACCATGCCCAGCTTCCGGGGTTGTGTATATTCTGTCATGTCAAGAAGGACTTAGTAACCTGGATATTTTTCTAGGTTTTGGATGCTCATGTTCACTTGTCCTTTGGGCCACCAGAAAACCAGCGTCAGTGCTGTGAGTCTTCTCTTTCTTATTTTCAGTTCAGCTCTGAAACTCTCTATATATTTAACTGATGATTGAACCCAGGGTCGTTCTACCTCTGAATTACATCCCCAACACTATTTCGTGGTTTTTTTTTCTTACTTTAAAACAGGGTCTTGCTAAGTTGTTAGAGGATCTCACTACGTTTCTGGGGTCGTCAATGAACCTGGGATCCTCCTATCTCAACCTCCGAAGCGCTGGGATCACAGGCATGTGCCAACATGCCCGGCTTAACTGGGGATTGAACCCATGGGGCATTCTTCCTCTGAGCTTCACCCCGAGCCCTGTTTTATTTTGATACAGGTTCTCATTAAGTTGCTTGGAGTCTCCCTAAATTGCTGAAGCTGGCCTTAAACCTGAGATCCTCCTGTCACTGTAATGAAGTGGGGCGGGCCCTTGTGGCCACATTGGCTCAGTCTGCTCTGCTGCTGGTCCCTTATGCTGTAAATCTGCAGAGATGGATGATTTTCTTCAGGAACCAACAACAAGCCGGGTAAAAAGATGGAGAGCATGAGGGCTGTGTTTTTCCTGGTCTGGACTTTGTAGGACTAGCAAAAAAGGAGGACAAGGAGAGGAGTGCATTGAGGACAGTGGCTGATATGAGGTATTACTATTTTTCTTTCCCAAACCCCCAAGTCAGCACGCTTACATTTTGCTTGACTTGCCCCCAAGGAACCTTCCTCCCCTAACCCCCTCTGACCTAGAGGTAAGTTACCAAAAGATTGTAACTGCTAATATTTAGCTGTTTCTGTGATCTGCTTTGCTTAAGGGTATCAACCAGGTCAAAAGATAATGAAATTCCAGAAGAACATCTGGCGTTTGTCAAATAACCATGAAGGCTTGACCTTTCCATACCCCAACTCTGTAACCAAGGGGTATAAAAGATAGTTAAAACAGAGATTCAGGGTAGAAGTATCCAAGAGTACTGTTTGCCAGCTAGCCAGTCAATAGAGGGACCTCTTTGGCACTTTGGAGTCTGATGTGTCTCTGTGGGTTACCTCGAAACATTACTTTCAAGTATTCACTGGTGAAGGAAGTGAGGCCTGGGGGCTAAAAGTTTGGAAGAAAGGAAGGTGGTGTAACAAAGAAAAATAATCTTTTCTATCCAAGATATAAGGTATATAAACACTGACCAGCATTCATTTTGTAACGGTAGCTTAGGAATTCATTTTGTAACTTTTTGGTACAAGTGTCTATATACCCATTATTGGAAGTATATATTTTCTATTTCTCCTTTGTTCTAAAGAAAAAAACTTTCCCAGTGGGAAACTAGCCAACCAGATTAGTTTGTGAGGTCTCATCCCAGCCAATGGGGGATGACACAGTAGGATACGAGTTAGGAGGATAAAAGGAAGCCCGGACTGCTCAATTGGTGTGTTTGCCCTTATTTTATGGTGTGTGTGTGCACCCTTCTGCACAGAAGTAAAGTACCTTGCCAAGTTACTTTTGAGTTCATGAGTATTTATTTAATACTCCCCTAAAATCTGTTTCTAACAGAAGAACAAAGGAATTGGGCTAATGAGAGCATAGAGCAGATGTTCTAGAAATACAAGTGTGAGAACATTCCAATAGATGAACATTTAATTGTCTATCCACTGATTTATGATTCCCCGCCACCATCCGCGTATCTCTGCAGCTACTGAAAGGAAATCATCATTTGAACATGCTGACATGTAGCGGGGCATGGGGAGACAGGTGTGCGCCTATAATCCCAGTATTTTGGGAGACTAAGACAGCAGGATTGCAGGTTCAAAGCCAGCCTCAGCAACATAGCGAGACTCTGTTTCCAAATAAAAAATAAAATAGGGCTGGGAGTATACCTCAGAGGTACAATGCCCCTGGGTTCAATCCCCAGCATGAAAGAAGAACGAAAGAAAGAGAAAGAAAGAAAGAAAGAAAGAAAGAAAGAAAGAAAGAAAGAAAGAGGGAAGGAAGGAAGGAAGGAAGGAAGAGAGAGAAAGGGCAGACATGCTTGAGATATGCTAATCTCTACCATCAACACTGAAGAATAGGAATGTAGTGAATTTCTCTCCTGTGCTAAATAACTCAGAAAAGCAAGGCATATTAAGAAAGTAAGTGTACTATGTGGACAAGGTCACTTTGATTTTTTCTGAAACATAAAGACCACAACATCTACAGCTACCTGATGGCCAAGCTGGGCCAAGAAGTCAAGGGTTCTGGATCTCTGTCTAATGCTCTTTTATGTGTCTCTGCCTGTGGCACGAATCTTGGATATTAGTTCAAATGTAATGTATTGCCAACATATACAATTGTTCAGCAAGTCTAAACCTCCAGGGGCCGACAATTCCATGTCAAATAACAAGCCTTGAAGAGCTCAAATCCAAATCTCTTCTACCATATAAATTAGCCGATTTCATGACGCATAGTAAGAGGCACTACTTTTCATTGCCTGTCTTAAACTAGGCCTCTTTTACAGCAGTACATTTTGTTTGGTGAGAAAGATCTCTCTTCCCGAGCACTTGCAAAATCATGGTCTCATTTTCCAAAGTGTTAACTCTGAAAACATAATCAGCTAAAAGAAATTTATCCCTTTATATAAATTAATTTGGCAGCTCATTTTTCATGGACACCTCCCTTGAAGTCTAACATTAAATGAGTCACCCTTATACTTACAACCTCAATTTGTCTTGGGTAGTAGGCATTTTTTCTCCCTGGGAAATCATGTAAATCTTCTTTAAAAGCAAAGGGATTTGGGAGTGAGGAAATATGTCAAATTGTGCACACACACTCACACACACACGAAAAGAACAGAGAAACTAATTCAAGGAGAGGGTGACTTTAAAAAGCACTGGGGTTAAGTTGTCACCTGTGGGAAATCTTTTGGGGTTCTCCCTCTGGGTTTTAATCTGTTTCTTCCTGACATATAATCTCCTTGACCTCCTATTTGCCAGTGTGTCATGGTTCTAATTGCTACTGCCATACAGAAAATAGGATGTATTGGTCAGGGTTCACTAGAGTAACAAAACTCACAGAACACATATATGGTAAAAGAACATTTATCATGTCAGCTAACAGCAAAGGCAGTATAGGAAAGACCCAGAGGAACTAGCAGCTGGTCCAATGGTCCAAGATCTGGAGTCTGAGAATTGAAGCAACTACTAATTCAGTCCTAGTCCAAGACGGAAAGGCCAAGAAAGTCTCTGGAAAAAACAACGGTAAAAGCCAGGCGTGGTGGCATGCATACTTGTAATCCCAGTACTTGGGAGGCTGAGACAGGAGGATCACAGGTTTCCGGCCAGCCTCTGCTACTTAGTGAGGCCCTCTGCAACTTATTGAAACCCTGTTTCAAAATAAAGAATAAAAAAATAGGGCTGGGGGTGTAGTTCAGATGTAGAATGCCTGTGGGTTCAATCCCCAGTTTTAAAAAAAATGTAAAAATGCTCTCATGCAGCTGGGTGTGGTGACACATGCTTGTAATCTGAGTTGAGAGGCTAAAACAGGAGGATCCTAGGTTCAAGAGCAACTTAGTGAGGCTTTTGGCAACTTAGTGAAAACACATTTTCAAATAAAAAATAATATAGGGCTGAGGGTATGGCTCAAAGGCAAAATATCCCTGGGTTCCATCCCCAGTATGAGAAGGAGGAGAAGGAGGAAAGGGGGGAGAAGGAAGGAGGGGGGATAGAAGGATGAGGAGGAAGAGGAGGAGGGGAGGAGGAAGGAGGAGGAAGAAGAAAAGGAGAGAGGATGAGGAAGAGGAGGAAGAGGAAGGAGGAGGAGGAGGTAGAGAAGGAGGAGGAGGGAAGGAGGAGGAAATACTCCCAGACTGGTTGGTAAATAACCGTTCCCAGATCCTTAGTGCTTAGTACACTCTCTACCACACAGGCCCGACTACTCGAGCTCTGGAGAGCCCCAGGTGGATGCTTCTTGGACACACAGGCTCAGTGGCCTTCCAGGGAACCCACCGCAACTCCAAAGCACCAGCATCCATCTTTATGCATCCTTCCAGCCAGGCTTCCCCCAACTGGAGAGATGTCACTTTGGTGGGCAATGTCAGCAACTAACACCAAGAAGATGCCAAATGTCCATCTAGTCTCCAAGGCTACGGGCTCAGACCCCCTTGGACAGCCACCTGTGGGAACTATATCTTCCATGGGAAATTTAAAATCACAGTAGTCCCCATTCATTCACAGTTTTGGTTTTCAAAATTTCGGTTACCCAGGATGAGACAGGAGAATCACAAGTTCAAGCAGCTTTGTGACACCCAGTGTCTGTCTGTCTGTCTGTCTGTCTGTCTCTCTCTCTCTCTCTCTGTACTAGGAATTGAATCCAGGAACACTCTAACTCTGAGCTACACCCACAGATCTGTTTTATTTTTCATTGTGAAGCAGGGTCTTAGTATGTTAACTATGCACTGCTGGCCTTGAACTTGCGATCCTCCTATCTCAGCCTCCCAAGTACAAGGATAACAGACATCTAATACCACACCTGGCCAAAAATCCTGTTTCAAAATTAAAGTTTCAATGATGTAACTCAGAGATAGAATGCTTCTGTGTTCAATCTCCAGTACAAAGAAAAAGTTTCAGTTATTCACAGCCAGTCATGGTCCAAAAATATTATATAGAAAATTACAGAAAAAAGCAATTCATACATTTTACATCTCATGCCATTCTGGGTAACCTGATGAAATCTTGCACAATCCCCCTTCATCCTACCCAGGACATAAATCATAAATTCTTCCACTGTATCCACAATGTATACACTACCTACCTGTTAGTCACTTAGTAGCCTTCTATTTGTATGCATTGTAGTCATACATTTTAATGGAGTACAAGGTGATACATGCACATATCACTCAACTTACCCAATTCCCTCCCATTCCCTCCCCCTCCCTTCTTTTCATGGTTGGCTTAGTAATTGACTTTGACATGTTTGTGAATGTACATCATGTACAGTAAGAAATTTCCCTCTTCCCCTTTCATCCTCCTCAGTTAGGTCAACTTATTTGCTCATCTATAGTTTCTCCTTTCTAGAGTTCCTCCTATAACCTATTTTCTCCCTAGCTTCCGCATATTAGAGAGAGCATCTGATTTCTTATTTTTTGTGACTGACTAATCTCACTTAGCAAAATGTTCTCCAGTTCCATCTATTTCCCTATAAATGACATGATTTTATTCTTCTTTATGGCTGAGTAAAATCCCACCGTATACATATCCCATAGTTTTGTAATTCATTTATCTCTTGATGGACATCTTGACTGGTTCGGAGCCTGGAGCCCGGAGGTAGAAGGGCTCCATCCCCAGTACCACCAAAAAAAAAAAAGGAAAAAGAAAAAGAAAAGAAAGTTTCTGTACTTAGTAACCTTGGTTATTAGACTTCCTAAGTTAGTATCACAGAGCTCCTGTTCAAGCAAGGAGGCCAGTGTAGATTAACGCTACATCACAGTGCCTGTGTCATTCACCCCACTGCATCTTGTCACAAAGGCATTGTGTCACCTCTTGTTATCACAAGAAGGGTGAGTACAATACAGTAAGATATTTTGAGAGAGAGAACACACATTCGTATATATATAATATCCATATATCTGAGAATTGAATTGAACCCAGGGGCATTCTACCTCTGAGATTCACTCCTGGCACAATTTTTTATTCCTTATTTTAAAACAAAGTCTCACGAAGTTGTAGAGGGCCTCACAAGTAGCTGAGGCTGGCCACGGACTGTGATCCTCCTGTCTCAGCCTCACAAGGACTGGAATTACAAGCATGTGCCACCGCTCCTGGCAGTATATTTTTATAATTTGTTCTTATTAATATTATCCATATCTTCCTGTGCCTAATTGATAAATTACACTTTGTCATAAGTATGCATGTATAAAAAGCATGTGGAATTTGAGGACCATTTTTGTTGCCTTTGCATGAGATTTGAAATTTCCTGGTTTCCAAGTTCAACACTCAGAGACAACAGTGACAAACTCAAGCAATGTTCAAACACTTGGAATTCATTTTCCTTCCTTAGAAATATTAATAGTATTGTGTGTATGTACGAGTGTGTTTGTGTGTTACTGAGAATTTAACCCAGGGGCATTCTACCTCTAAGTTACACCCCCAGTCCTATTTTATTTTTTTATTTTGAACAGGATCCTCACTAAATTACCGAGGCTGGGCTCAAACCTGCGATCCTCTTGTCTCAGCCTCCCAAGTACTGGGATTACATGTGTGCACCACCATGCCTGGATTCCAATAGTGTTTTTCATAGTTACCATTTTTTGACAAAGATAATGTGACAAATATAATAGTAAAGACTTGCTACTTAATTTAATCTCCACACAACCTGATGCTCGATATTGTTCCATGACACAGTGAGGAGCGGGATCAGAAAGGTCCACTAACGTGTCCAGCTACTATGTGACCGCAGGTCTATTCCATTTTCAACTATTCTGTTATGTTGGCTTGTGTCCTGTCCATATGCAGACAGCTGACACCAATATCAAGAGGAACAGGTGCTCTGACATAAAAATTAAAATTTACCTTGATGAGCATGCCAGAAAAAAGGCTCAGTCTTGTTCTCAAAATGCAGATTTTCTTGCAAATAATAGCTCTCATTCATTCAACAAATATTCAGTGAATACTTATTGTGTGCCAGGCTTTCTTCCCATTGTTAAATCTAAATTGAAAGAGAAGCTACTCACTGGGTAACTTAGCACTATATTAAGGAGAATGAACAGGAAGAAAAAATATAATTTAGAATGTTTTTCTCTAATAGAGCAGGAAATTCAGCTTGAACCTAAATTTTATTCACCCCAGAAATCACATCTATTCAGGGGCTTGGTAGTAGAACAGGGTGTCCTTGGGAATTTATTAAATTGTACCTTTAAGTAAACTCATCCTAAAGCAAGACATTCATAAAGAACAATTTGTGAGTGAGGTGTGATAGAGCACGCCTGTAATTCTAGTACTTGATAGGCTGAGACAGGAGGATTGCAGGTCTGAGGCCAGCCTCAGCAACTTAACAAGAACTTTCACAACCTAGGGAGACCATGTTTCAAAATAAAAAGTAAAAAGGTCTAGGGAAAGGAAGAAGGAAGGGAGAGAGGGAGGGAGGGAGGGAGAGAGGGAGGGAGGGAGGGAGGAAGGAAGGAAGGAAGGAAGGAAGGAAGGAAGGAAGGAAGGAAGGAAGGAAGGAAGGAAATCTGGACAAAAGCAGAGAAGGGG
>NC_137792.1:10288839-10364256 GCF_963383645.1 Muscardinus avellanarius
TAACCAGAATAAAGGGTTAGAGCAGCACTTTCCAATATGGTAGCCACTAGTGACACGGGAGTGTTTTGAGGGGAAGAGTACTGGGGGCTGAACCCAGGGGCACTCTAACACCAAGCTATACTCCCAGCCCTATTTTACTTTTTTGTTTTGAAACAGAGTCTGGCTAGGTTGCCAGGGACCTTGCTAAGTTGCTGAGGCCGACCTTGAACCAGTGATCCTCCTATCTCAGACACCCAAGTAATGATATTATAGTTATAGGCCACATGCCTGGCTACTTACTTACTTACTTACTATTTTGTAGTACTAAGGTTTGAATACAGGGGCAATCTACCACTAAGCCAAACCTCCAGCCCTTTTATTCATTTTATAGTTTGAAACAGGGTCTCACTGAGCTGCTGAGGCTGCCCTCAAACTTGTGATCCTCCTGCCTCAGCCTCCCAAGTACACAGATGACAGGTGTGATTTACCACACCTAGATTCTTGAGTTTTGATTATATGTATTATACTGCTGGGAATGAAACCCAGGGCCTTGAATATGCTAGGCAAGTGCTACAGCCCCACTCTCGGAATCATTGAGAAAACTTTTGGAAAATTAAAAATAAGAAAGGAAAAGGAAAGAAGGTTCATTCGTGGAAAATATAGAAGAAAAGAATATGGCCTGTGAACTTCAGGCGCAGGAAAAAAAGAACATTTAACAATTATACAGGAAGAGCCAAGTGGAGTGGCAGGGCCTATAATCCCAGCTACTCAGTAGGCTGAGAAGGGCAGACCACTTGAGACTACAAGTTTAAGAACAGCCTAAGTGGCATCATGAGATCCCAGCTTAAAAAAAGAAAAAAAAATTATACAGGAGGCTGGAGGTATAGCTCAGTCCTAGCATACGTGGGGTGCTAGGTTCAATCTTCAGAGCCATAAAAAGAGAGAGAGTGAAAGTGAGAGCGAGAAGATAAGAATTCAGCCAATTACTCGATGAGATGCTGAAAACAGAACCCAAGTAAGCAAAAGCCTTCTTCTTATTTCCTGAGACTTTTCCAAGGAAAAAAATTTCAAGTACCCAACTACTAAACAATTTCAGGTCCCACTCACAGTCATAAATCTAACCAGAAGAACATCCAATACCATATATATCAATTCATTGTTCTCGGAAAGAGCAACGCTTGACTCCAAGAAAACTTGGGGACTTCCAGGAAGATGGCAACAGAGGGAAGCAGTACATACCAGTCCTGCTGACACTCCATCTCCATTGCCTTAGAAACAGTGTCCTTACAAAAGCCGGAAAACACCACAACTTTAAAAAGAACGAAGATGACAGGAAAACAAAAGGCTAGAAGACCAATCAGAGAGCAGAAAAGAAACCACCTGCCTTGGAGCCGCAAGCACCACAAAAGCAACATCTTGCCTCACTGCACCCGAATCCAGAGACAAACAGGAAAACAAACAAGGACCTGAAGTGAGCACCTTCAGATCGTTGAAACTGTAAGTCATCAGTTCCTCCTGCGCAAACACCAGCTCCAACTTTCAGCGGTGACGGCCAAGCTCACCACGCCCTCCAGTGATCCAGACCAGCCCTCAGCAACACCACTCAATCCCCATCCGTAAGTGAAGCCGCGGTCAGCCCCGATAAACTCCCTGGGTTTGAGACTTTGATGCCTCCAGCATCTTGTACTCCATTAAGATGTATGACTACAATGCACCAATAAAAAGTGAATAAAAAAGAAAAAGGAAAATTTGAAGACCTTCTGAGGGAACTCCTATCAGTTCCCAAGTCCCCTTTTTCCTTTCTTTCTTCCTTCCTTCCTTCCTTTACTTATTTGTTTATTTATTTATATTTACTTACTTTTTTTGGTACTGGGGATAGAACCCAGGGGCCTTCTACCCCCAAGCTATAACCCAGCCATATTTTTTATTCTTTATTTTGAAACAGGGTTTCACTGAGTTGCACAGGGTCTCATTAAGTAGTAGCTGAGGCTGTACACGAACCACAATTCTCCTGTCTCAGTCTCCCAAATGCTGGGATTACAAGCATGCACCACCACACCCGGCGTATTTATTTATTTTTATATTAGGAATTGAACCCAGTGAGATGCACCCCAGCCCTTTATTTTATTTTATTTTTAAATAGCGTCTCACTAAGTTATCACATACTGGCCTCAAACCTGCCATCCTCCTATCTCAGCCTCCCAAGTACTAGGATCACAGCCCTGTGTGAAGAGGAACTTTGATGCATGAATTATCTTGGTTCATCTCTCTAGGCAGGATCATTTGCAAACTGCTCTCTACCTGCTGGAGTCCAGTTTCTACCACTAATATGTCTTATGTCTTTTTCCATTTTCTATTTACTTTTGCTGCCTAAGCCTCAGAGAGGTTTACTTGAAATGCAGGAACTGAGACAGAGTTTTGAATGCAAGTAGTTAATAGGGGGGAATGATTCCAGAAAGTTCTGGTAGGGGGATGGGGACATGAAACAGAAAAGAGAAGGAAGCCACTACAGGATGTATTTATTCATGATCAAGTTTTCACCACAGGAAAATGAGTCTCAATCCTGCTGGTGATCTTCTGGAGATGATATTGAACAGTTCTCTCAAGAGGAGAGGAATCTGAAGTATCTATCCACCAACCTTTCTTTTCTGGGGCATTCTGCCTCCGAGCCACATCCATTTTTATTTTTTATTTTGAAACAAGGTCTTGCTAAATTGTTGAGGCCAGCCTCGAGCCTGAGATCCTCCTGTCTCTGTGTTCCAAGTACTAGGATTACAGGTGTGCCCTACCACGGCCGGCCCTGGAGGACATTTTCAATCCAAGCTATTAGTAGCTGGCTTCACCTCTTCTGTTTTTAGGGAACCATCGCAGGAGGACCCTTTGTAGAGAAGACAAAGATTAAACATATCGGTGAAATGCAAGTGGATGTCATTTCATTCCAATGCTTCTTGCACCGTTTTAACAGCTTCCTTATCCCAATGAAATTTATCACTGTTGATGTGGATTTACATTAATCAGGAGAGGAAAATTCCATTAGCAAAAGAGGAAATGTTTGAGCCGGCCATAGTGGAACATGCCTGGAATCCCAGTACTTGGGAGGCTGACACAGGAGGATCGCAGGTTTGAGGATAGCCTCAGCGATTCAGCAAGACCGTCAGCAACTTAGAGACCCTATTTCCAAAAAAAGGCTGGGGGTAGAACTCAGAGGTAGGATATCCCTGGGTTCGATCCCCAGGACCACCCCGCCAAAAAAAAAAAAGAAAGAAAAGGAGAAAGAAATATCTGTCAATGTGATAGTGGATTCAGATACCTTGGCTTGGGTAAAGTGAGAATTTCCAGCGATTAACTATAATTATTCTTTGTCATAAAGCCTAATATTAAAACATGATTTACTCTCATTGAAATTATATGTTAGATCATGAAATGAGTATTTCATCCAAGTTAAATTAAGTAATTGTACAATTGTGTGTGTGTGTGTGTGTGTGTGTGTGTGTGTGTGTGTGGTACTGGGGATTGAATCCAGGGGCATTCTACCTCTGAGCTATACCCCAACCCTTTTTATTTTTTCTTTTGAAATTGGATCTCACTAAGTTGCTAAGGCTGGCTTCCAACTGCATCCTCTTGTCTTGACTTCCCAAGTATTGGTATTACAGGCATACTCCATCAGGCCCAGACTATAAAGTATCTTTTGAGCTAGAGCCTAGAGTGGTATTTGCCTCTTTTGTGTATGTGTAGTACTGGAGGTTGAACCCAGGGGCATTCTACCTCCAAGCTACACCCACCAATCTTATTTTTTATTCTTTATTTTGAAACAGGATCTCACTAAGTTGGCGAGAGCCTCACTAAGTAGCTGAGCTAGCCATGAACAGCGATCCTCCTATCTCAGCCTCCCAAATGCTGGGATTACAAGCGTGAGCCACCACGCCTGGCTCATGTTTCTAATTTATATTTTCCTTTGCCTCACTTCTCAAAGTCTCTATTCCAGCCAAGCCTTGTGTACCTAACAAAATAATTTATATTAAGGTATACATAGCTAAAAAGAATTTAGGGCTTCACAATTCCCCACGATACTTTGCATTTTAAAAAGCAAAGTGTTTGCCAGACATGGTGGCACACGCCTGTAATCCCAGGACTTGGGAGGCTGAGACAGGAGAATTGCAGATTCAAAATCAGCCTCAAGCAACTCAGGGAGGTTCTCAGCAACTTAGCAAGACTCTGTTTTCAAAAGAAAGAAAGAAAAAAGAAAGGAAGGAAGGAAGGAAGGAAGGAAGGAAGGAAGGAAGGAAGGAAGGAAGGAAGGAGACAGGCAGGCAGGCAAGCTGGGAGTGTAGCTCAGATACCCAGCTCTACTGAAAAAAAAACCCAGTGTTCTATTAATGGTGGAATCTTGGGCAATGTGTTGAAAAGACCATAGAAACATTTTTTATAGGGAGGCCTTTAGTGATATTTCTCAAATTCCTCTTTCTGGTTTTTGTTTTGTTTTGTTTTGTTTTTTGTCAGATGCCTTTATTTATTTTTCTTTTTAAAAATTTTTTTATTGGTGCATTGTATTCATACATCATAATGGGATAAAAAAAAATTTGTGTAGACATACATGCACACATCACCCAGTTAGTCCCTACCCGATCCCCACCCCATTCCCTCCCCATCCCTCCTTCCCACTCTTGGCTTAGTGGTTTAAGTACATCACGTGCTTTAGAGAGTTTCCCTCTCCCCGCCTCCCATCCCCTCAGTTAGGTCGCCTTATTTGCTCCTCTATAGGATCTCCTTTTTCACCTGGAGTTCCTCCTATGACAAATCCCTCTTTTTGGATACCCACATTTTCTATCTTGTGATATCAGTCCTAGAGGGGTCTGAAGAAAAATGTCACTAGACAACAATGAATTGTTCATGTGAAGAAGAGGTGGGCCAGAATATAAATTCATTTCTCTGTAGGATGTACCCTATTAAGTTTGACATCTACAGACTTCTATTTATTTATCCCATGGTGGTCTCAGGAATGAAAAGAAGAAATCGTGAAAAGTAATTAAATGGTAATCATGTGTGTGCAGAGGCATTATCAATAGAAAATAAGTTTGTGAAACAGAATTCAACTTCAGAAAAGTAATTTCCCAGGGACTTTCCAATCTATCATATGCTAAGGCATAGATTGTTTGTTGTCCCTTAGCATCTATTCATCCTCTCTTCCAACCCTAGCTAGACACATGGCCATCATGTAAAGACTACATTTTCCAGACTCCTCTTCAGCTAAGTTGGCCACATGACTAAGTTCTAGCCAATGGGCTATAAATGTGAGTTCATCTAGGATCTTATCTGACGACCTTTCTTAATATCAAAAGCTCACATTTTCCCCCTTCCCTCTGCCCTCTTTTCCTTTATCCTGCTGTTTAATATGTTTTTTGGTTTGGGGTTTTTTGTTTGTTTGTTTGTTTGTTTTGGTGGTACTGGGGGTGGAGCCCAGAGGCTTTCTACCTCCAGGCTTTACTCCCAGACCCATTTTTTTAATATTTTGTTTGGAAACGGGGTCTCACTAAGTTGCTGAGAGCCTCACTAAGTAGCTGAGGCTGGCTTCGAACCCATGTGATCCTCCTGTCTCAGCCTCCCAAGCGCGGGGATTACAAGCGTGCGCCACCACGCCCGGCTATATATATATATATATTTTTAAATAAGGTCTTGCTCAGTTGCTGAAGCTGACCTCAAAGCTGCGATCCTCCTGTCTCAGCCTCCCAAGTACTGGAATTCCAGGCCTGAGCCACCAGAGTTGGCTCATCCTTTTTATTTTAAATATTTGATTCCCTTTCTCGTAGGAAAGAATAACCTATGCCTCAGGCCGGCACATTTCCAGACCAGAGACCTCATTGTAGTACGCATGTCAATACCCCGGGTTTATTCAAATGCTCTGTCATTTCATTCTGATTTTTGATGCCTAGGTAACTGAAGCATCCGAGCAAAGTGACAAGAACATTGCCAAATGTAATAACTAGTTAAGTAAACACTAATAATAAAGAGTCCAAGTCAAGAGTTTAATCCTAGCTTTATCTGCATATTATTAAAAGGCGCTCTTTGAGAAGCTTGGGAAAATGAGAAGCCTCTGAAACATCATCACCAGCTTTACGCCTTGTGCCTCATGAATGAACAAGTGAACGAGCAATCGAAGGAATATTGGGCATGATGATCTTTCTATTCTGATATAAATTATAGCTTTCGGGCTCTAAGAGGTTTTTGTTTGTTTGCTTACTTGCTTGTTTTTGGTCCAGGGGCGTGAAACCAGGGGTATTCTGCCTCCGAGATATACCCCCAGCCCTTTTGTATTTTCTGTTTTGAAACAGGAACTCACTAGGTTGCTGAGGCTGACCTCGAACCTGCAATCCTCCTGTCTCGGCCTCCCAACTACTGAGATTACAGGCATGTGCCACCACACCTGGCAGTAAAGGGTTTTTAATGAAGCAATTAACATGATCTTATATATCTTAGGAACAAAACACCTCAAAAATACTATTTTTGAGATTGTATTTGTTGGAATCACCTCAAAACAGTGGCAGGCATACATAGCTCCATCAGAATAGGCATGGTGGTGCACACCTGTAATCTCAGTAGTTAGGAGGCTGAGACAAGAAGTTCGTGGGTTCAACACCAGCCTCAGCAACTTAGTAAGACCATATTTCAAAATGAAAAATAAAATAAAATTGGGCTGAGAGTATAGCTTAGAGTAGAATGCCCTGGGTTTAATCCCCAGCACCAAAAAAAAAAAAAAAAAATTCTACTTCCTGACTTTCTGGCTTGCCTACAGTCTTCTATAAATAAAAAATAAATAAATTAATTAATTAATTAAATGATTCAGGCTGGGGATGTAGCTCAGTGGCAGAGCACAGGCCCTGGGCTCATTCCCCAGCACTAAAACATTGGGAGGGAGGACTTGTATGTTATGGTTTGGATATAAAATATTCCCTGAAGAAGTCATATATTGATGTTTAGAGGTGATATAATTGAATTGTAAGGGTTCTAAGCTCATACGGGAGTGAATACACTGTAGTGGATTTATCGGGTGGTAACCTAAGCAGGTAGAGTGTAACTAGAGAGGGTGGCTCACCAGGTGTTTGATCTTAGGGTCTATGCATATGTCCATGGAACCTCCTTCCCTAGCTCTTTTTTGTTGTTGTTGTTTTGGTGGTGGTGCTGGGGCTCCTGGGAGCCCTTCTACCTCTGGGCTACACTCCCAGACCTATTTTCTATTTTTATTTAGAAACAGGGTCTCCTAAGCCAGCGCATGCGCACGTCTGGCTTCAAACCTGCGCGATCCTCCTGTCTCCGCCTCCCAAGCGCGGGGATTACAAGCGTGCGCCACCACGCCCAGCATCCCTAGCTCTTTTTGCTTCAAGCCTCTGTAATATGAGATCAGAGCCCATATGGTTTCTCTCTCTCTCTCTCTCTCTCTCTCTCTCTCTCTCTCTCTCTCTCTCTCTCTCTCTCTCTCCCTCTCTCTCTCCTGCTTCCCACCACCATACCTTGAGCTCCACAGAATTCACCTGGCCTAACATGAACTGAACCTTCTGAAAAATATAGAAAGTGAGTAAACAAATCTTCCTTACTCTAAGTTGTGGTCATCAGGTATTTGGGATCACGACAGTGAGAATGCTGACTGAAACACTGGAAGAGAGGAGAGATGAAAACAAAGTAAAGGAGCAGGTGACACTTGGCCCCGATTAGAGATGGGGAGAGAACTAGTCAGTTCTGCGCTTCCCCTCCACACACCCTCTACCTCACCAGTCTCCAGTCATCCCTCTGCTGATATCCCCAGAACCATTTCTGTAGGTAAAGTCAAATCATAAATGGGCATCTGTAGTATTATTCTGCCAGACCAAAATCTTAATAAAACATGGAAAGAAAATAAATGTTTATCATTTTGATCACTCGCCTTCACCAGGTCTCCTACTGCTCCTTAGAGAGGATAGTATTATCTTTCCTAAGGAACAAAGTGGTGATCTGGGGGGAAAGAGAGGATGGGTAGAAGCTCAGGCAGCTGTATTACTGATTATTGAGTAATGCTGGATAAATTTTTAATCCTTATTTATCCAGAAAATATGAAGGTCATCTGACTCAAATCCCAAGCCCATCAGGCATGGTGGCTCATGCCACAATCCCAATACTTGGGAGTCTGAGAGAGAAAGAACAAAGGTTTAAGGAGACCCTGAGCAACTTAACGAAGCCCTCAGCACCTTAGCGAGACTCTGTTTTCCAATAAAAAATAAAACAAGGCTGGAGTGTAGCTCAGAGGGAGAATGTCCCTCAGTTGTGTGTGTGTGTGTGTGTGTGTGTGTGTGTGTGTGTGTGTGTGTGTTACTGGAGATTGAACCCAAATGCATTCTACCTTCAAACTACACCCAAAGTTTGATTTTATTTCTTTTTTGTTTGATTTTTTATTTTATTTCTTATTTGGAAACGGTTTCACTAGGTTGCTGAGAGTTTCACTACTTGCTGAGGCTGTCCTCAAACCTGTCATCCTCCTGTCTCAGCCTCCCAAGTACTGGAATTATAGGCATATGCCACCATGCCTAGTTTAGAATGCTCTTCAGTTCAATCCCTGGTACTAAAAAAAAAATCCCAAACTGGCTCTGCCATTTTTTAGCTATAGAAAGAAGTCACAAGCTGGGAACAGGCATCTCTCAAACAAACACTGTGTATAACCAGTTCAAAAGTTTCACATGAGTGTCTGTTGCATAAAATTGATTAATCTAATTTTAGTAGTTTTCCTTCTCTCCAACCTAATCTTGAATCAGAGGTTTTCAGTAATCACAGAGCAAAAAGAATTTTCATATTTAAAATGATACACTTAAAATGTTGGAAATGTTTAGAATATTAAGTGATTAACTAAATGAACAGTATTTGCTTGTTAAATTGCAGAAAGTAAACTGAGCATTACTTTCAGGTATCTAAATAAAAGACATAAAACACTGCATATAATTGCAGTTGAGTTTTGATTATAATTATGGAAAAGAAAAGGTAACCCAAATAATGAAGTTAGAATATATTTCTAGAAGGGAAGGAAATTGTCAATTTTTATAAAACTAACATACAAATGTCATTACAATCAGCATGAAAATGAGAATTTTTTCATGAGTGAAATTATTTTGATGTTCACATGAAAGAATAAATATAAGAAAATAAATTAAGAGCTGGGGGTGTAGGTCAGTGGTAGAGCACCTGCCAAGCATGTGCAAAGCCTGGGTTCAATTCCCAGCACGAGGAGGAAAAGGAGGAGGAGGAAGAAGAGGAGGAAGAGGAAAGAAAGGAAGGAAGGAAGGAAGGAAGGAAGGAAGGAAGGAAGGAAGGAAGGAGAGGGGAACAGCAGGCAAGGGAAAATTTTAACAATATATATGAGGGGATAATTCTGCATTCTAGATATTGAAACTAATTTCTCACCTCATTTATCTGAAGTCCTTTTTTATTTCCTATTTTCCCTATAGCTTCCATCCACATATGAGAGGACACATATGACCTTTAACTTTCTGTGACTGGCTAATCTCACTTAGCAGAATGTTCTTCTAGTTCCATCCATTTTCCTGCAAATGACATAATTTTGTTATTATGGCTGAGTAAAACTCTATTATGTGTCTATGATGCCTTTTTATTCATCTGATTTTTGTTTCTTTTCTTTTTTTTTTATTTGCAGTACTGGGGATTGGACCCAGGGGCATCCTACCTCCGAGCTACAACTCTAGCCCGATTTTCTATTCTTTATTTTAAAACAGGGTCTTAATAAGTTGCAGAAGGCCTCACTAAGTAGCTGAGGCTGACCGTGAACCAGGATCCTCCTGTCTCAGCCTCCCAAGTACCGGGATTACAAGCCTGTTCCACCATGCCAGTTTCATTCATCTGTTGACAGACACCAAGGTTGGTTCCTCAATTTTTTAATACTAGTAGCTATAGTTAAACTTCCTAACAATAAATTCCATGTGTTTCTTGGTGAAGGTTTTTTTAATTATTGGTGCATTGTAGTCATACATCTTAATGGGGTACAAGATGGTAGAGGCACACATGCACACATCACTCGTTTAGCCCTTCCTCACTTCTCACCCCATTCCCTCCCCCCTCCCTCCTTCTCATGCTTGGCTTAACGTTTGACTTTGATATGTTTGGATTACAAAACTATGGGATATGTAGACAATGAAATTGTACTCAGCCATAAAGAATTTTTTCAGTATCACTGCACAGGAAAACTGTGTGGTACAGAAGGCCTGCAAGGTAGCCTCTCTCCCTCACCCTGGCATTCCAGGGTGAACTTCCAAATGAACCTAATGGTGAGGGGCCTAAGAAACTTCGCCTGCTACCTCCTCAACACCCATGGTACCTGGCCCGGAATCTCTGAACTATGATCTGGCCTCATCATCTCTCCAGGACACAGCTGGCTCCCGACCGGCAGGCCAGTGCAATGTTTAAAATGCACAATGCGAAATGCAGAAGAATGGAACCATCTGGTACGTATCATGTTGTCCAACAATTACAAGTAATGTGAGCTATAAATACAGCAAGCAAAAGGAAGTGCACAAAAGACCATTAATCAATACAGACAATTTGCATGAGACATGATGACTCAAGTACATTTACACAAACACAGAAACTCCTTTTGCAGGAGACATGTGTGTGTGTGTGTGTGTGTGTTTTATTGGGGATTGAATTCAAGCATGTTCTGCTTCTGAACTACAATCCCAGCCATATTTTATTTACATTGAAACAAGGTCTCGCTAACATGCTGAGGCTGGCCTCAAACTTGCAATTTTCCTATCTCAGTATCCCAAATATTGGGATTACAGGCATGAGCCGTCATGCCAGCTTGACATTGGCAGTTATATGTGCACAGTTATATATGAAAGCAAGTAGGACCGGTCATGGTTGAGAATCTAAAGTAACTTTATAAGGGTTGTAAGGACACATTAATGGAGATGACCCTAAGAATTCAGTTACATTTGTCATCTGCCCCATTCATAAAATCTGTAGAAGCTGGGCACAGTAGTGCGTGTCTGTAATCCTAGTACTGGGGAGCTTAGACCGGGGGATTGCAGGTTCTTACAGTATATGCAGCCTCAGAAACATAGTGAGACCATAATTCAAAATAAAAATAAAAAAAGGCTGGGGGTATAACTCAGATGTAGAACTCCCTTGGGTTCAATACCCAGTACCAACAAAAAATTAAACAGTGTACTAAAGACAGGTGCTGTGATACAGGCCTTAATCTCAGTTCTTGGGAGGCTAAGAAAGGAAAATCACAGATTCAAGGCCTACCTTAGCAACTTAGTGAGACCCTGTCTCAAAATTAAAACTAAGGTGTATTCATTTCGAGTCACCCCTCCATGCCAGTCTAGTATGGAGCTTTATTTCTATTTTCTGTATGTCTATCTTTCTAATAAACTTCTTTAAATCTTAAAAAAAATTAAAACTAAAAATGGCTGGAAGTGTAGTTCAGAGTTGTACAATGCCCTTTTTTCAGTCAGCATTCTCACTGCCATAACCTAAAACACCTGATGACCACAACTTAGAGGAAGAAAGATTTATTTGCTCACAGTTCTGAAGATTTCAGTTCACGTTAGGCTGGTGAAGTCTGTGGAGCTCAGGTCATGAAGGCAGGAAGCAGAAAGAGAAGAGCACAAGGGCTCTTCTCTCAAATCATAGAAACAAGCAACAGACAGAAAGAGAGAAAGGGGAGGAGGGACCATATATAATCACTAAGGCCACACCCCAAACCATCCTCAGCAACTAAGCCCTGCCTCCAATATGGCTGCCTTGCCTACATGAGGTCTGGGGGATATTCTAATTTTAAACCATAACAGCCCCTAAGTTCAATCCCGAGTACCAAAAAAATAAGGGAAGGAAGGAAAGAAGGATGAAAGAAAAGAAGGAAGAAAGGAAGGAAAGGAGGAAGGAAGGAAGGAAGGAAGGTAGGTAGGTTGTTTGTTTTTTGAACCAGTCTTAATGGCTCACACCTGTAATCCCAGCAACTCAAGAGGCTGAGGCAAGACGATAGCAAGTCTGAGGCCATCCTGGGCAACTTAGCAAGACCCTGTCTCAAAATAAAAAATAAAAAAAGCTGGATGTGTTGGGTGTATTCATTTTGAGTCACCCCCCATGCCATTTCGGCATGGGGCTGTATTTCTATTTTCTGTATTTCTATCTTCTAATAAACTTCTTTAAATCTTCAAAAAAAAAGCTGGGTGTGGTGGCACACGCTTGTAATCCAGCATTAGGGAGGCCGAGACAGGACAGTCTCAGCTACTTAGTGAGGCTCTTTGCAACTCAGTGAGACCCGGTTTCAAAATAAAAAAGAATAAAAAATAGGGCAGGGGGTTAGCTCGGAGGTCGAATGCCCCTGGGTTCCATCCCCAGACCCGCAAATAAATAAATAAAATAATAAAAATAAAAAATAAAACGAGCTAGGGGTGTAGTTCAGCAGTAGAGTAGATCATGTGCTTTTCAGGGGAAGAAGAATCTGTTTTTATTTCAAGCAATATTTATGGAGCACCTACTACACATGGCTGAGCGATGCGTAGCAACTTAGTGAGACCCTGTTTCAACAATGGGACACGATCCACAAACAGGAAGCACAGCTTGGATGAGGTTGTTCAAATGACTACAAGCCCAAAGGAAGGAGCACCTAGCTCTGTCTTGATTGAATTAGTGGACTGTCGGGGAAATCTTGTAGAGGAGGAAAACAAAGCTTAAGTTTGTAGGCAATTTTTGCAGCAATTGTTTGTGATGATTATATTTACATACTTCTCAATAAACTATCCATCATGTTCCATTTTAAATAGCTTGATTCCAATTATGCAAGCCCAGCAAAAAATTAAAAAGCAAAACACAATAATTTGAATTGTGCAGATGGCTCCCATTCTGGCAATATGATTAGAAAATCTGAAACCCCACTATGAAGTAGTAGGAAATGCTGAATAAAGTGTGATAAACATCCTTTTAAATGCATTTCTTGGCTCGCAAGAAAATAAATCTCCGGGGCCCCCAAACAGAGTGTGAACTAAAAACTCAAAAGAGAGTGAGCCTCAGTTGACACTGTAGCTACCCTCCTGCAGAGTGGGAGGTGAGTCAAAGCCTGTATGTGTGTCCAAGAAATTTTAAGTCTGAAGTGGCCGGAGATATTCCTCATAGAAGTAGGAAATAAGGGTTGGGATTGGAAATGAGACTGCCCCATTCCAACACACAAACCCAAACACACTGAGAGAGACTAAGAGATAATATGGGGTGTGACCTGCAGTGAAAGAGTAAGTTGGAAAGTCCCACCAGACTTTTCTCAACGAAATGCCTTTTAATTCATTTCATGGAACTATTTTACATATAAATGATTTCCGCCTTTATCATTTTGTCTTTGATTGCTATCATAAAATGGGATATTTTAAAGGTAAATAAGCTATGGCAAAGGGGCTTAAAAAGTTATCAGCAGCCACATTGACTCCCATGTGTAATAAGGTGTTATGGGCTGGGTTTGGATGTCCTCTCAAAGCTCTTGTATTGGTGCATTGGAAGTATGGTCCCGATGCCAGAAGGTTCACAGGTAGGCTGTGGCTGGAGTGGGTGGGTTACGGGGGAGTGGCTTCAAGGACTGTGCCTGTCCCTAGCTGCTTCTCTCTCTCTCTCTCTCTCTCTCTCTCTCTCTCTCTCTCTCTCTCTCTCTCCTTTCTTTCTTCTCCTTTTCTCTCTTCTTTCTTTCTTCTCCTTCTCCTCCTCCTCCTCCTCCTCCTCCTCCTCCTCCTCCTCCTTCTTCTTCTTCTTCTTCTTCTTCTTTTCTTTTCTTCCTCCTCCTCCTCCTCCTCCTCCTCCTCCTCCTCCTCCTTCTTCTTCTTCTTCTTTCTCCCCCCCCTCTCTCTCTCTTTCTCCTTCCAGCCTCCAGGAGTTAAAGAGCTTGCCTCTACCACACTGTGCTGCCACCATGTCTATTTTTTTTTTTAGATACCGGGGATGGAACCCAGGTACATTCTACCTCTGAGCTCCACCCCAGCCCTATTTTTTATTCTTTTAATTTTTGAAACAGGATCTCACTGAAATGCAAAGAGCCTCACTAAGCAGCTGAGGCTGCCCGCGAACTGCGATCCTCCAGTCTCTGCCTCCTGAATGTGTGCTCCACCACTCCTGGCCACCATGATGTCTTTTGCCTTGGAACTGGCCAGCAAATGAACTGAACTTCTAACACCATGAAGCAAATAAGATTTTATTCCTCTAAGTTGTTCTTGTCAGGTATTTTGGCCACAGTAACCCAGATGAGTCTCTTGGAGAGGAAAAAATATGCCTTATTCAGGAGAACCACAGGTTAAGACCAGCCTCAGCAACTTTGCGAGACTTTCAACAATCTAGCAAGATCTGGTTTTAAAAATATATTTTTTAAAGAACTGGGAAACTGGGCATGGTGCCACACGCTTGTAATCCCAGCATTCAGGAGGATGAAACCAGAAGATCGCAGTTTGTGGACAGCCTCAACTTACTAAGCGAGGCCCTTCACACTCAGTGAGACCCTGTTTCAAAATAAAGAATAAAAACTAGGGCTGGGGGTGTAGCTCAGAGGTAGAATGCCTCTGGGTTCCATGCCCGGTACTGCAAAAAATAAATAAATGAATGAATAAATGAAAGAGAGAGAGAGAAGAAATAAGGAAGGAAGGAAAGAAAGAAGGAAGGAAGGAAGGAAGGAAGGAAGGAAGGAAGGAAGAAAGAAAGAAAGAAAGAAAGAAAGAAAGAAAGAAAGAAAGAAAGAAAGAAAGAAACTGGGAGTGTAGCTCGGGGGTAGAATGCCCCTGGGTTCCACCCCCAGTACCACAAAAAATAAATATAGAGAGACAGACAGACAGACAAACAGACACAACGAACTGGGAGTGGAGCTCAGAGGTAGAATGCCCTTGGGTTCAATCCCCAATACACAAAACAACAACATACAAAGATTGGGTCTACGCTGGTTGCAATAGTACATGCCTATAATTCCAGTACTTGGGAGGCTAAGACAGGAGGATTGCAGTTTCAAGGCCAGTATCCTGCTGTAAGGCCATATTTCAAAATAAAAAATAAAAGGGACTGGAGGTATAGCTCAGAGGTAAAACACCCCTGAGTTTAATCCCCTCTACCAAAAAAATAATAATAATAAAAACTGGAGCTATATGGCTGATGGAGAAAACAAAAAACAATGAGTCCCTTGTGTCTAGGCATGATTCAAACGTCAACAAAGTATAGGCTGACGGCAAGCAGAGGGCCACAGTCACTGAACAGTGTCACCACCAACCAGCTGCCCTGTCATGGAGAGCATGTCCCCACTGGACCCATCCCCTGCTGTCTTGGCACACATCTGGGTCAGCCATTTGCCCGCTTTGCCCAGGACGCCTTCCTCGGCTCTCTGGCTTGTCATAGGTCCCACTGCACTCTCTCACAAGCTCCCTTGTCCTTGTTCTTTAACAGTCTCAATCCCCTGAACACAACACAATTATAACTGAATACTTATTTCTCTACAGATTTGACGTCTGTTCCCAAGGGATAGTCAGATGGAAGGTAGACTGCTCCCCACTGTACCCCGCAAGTGACCCCACATTTGGCTCATTCTGGGGTTTAAAAGAATGAATTACAGTAACTTTCTTGGTGATCACAGCCCTCGGATGCTCCAGTATTGTAAGCAGCCATGCTACTACTGTTTGGTTTGCTAGATTCCAAGTTCAAGGAAAATCTCCCAAAGAGAAAAGTCTCGTGTAGCAACAATAGACAGGCTCCTGCTCCGCTTCCTAAGTGCTCTCTATTTGCATGCATCATTAGCCCGCAGCAAAAGCACTCCGTTATAAGTGACTTTAGAAATTGTAATCATTAAAGCCAAAGACTTCCATTTGAGCCAGACTACCCACTTTGTGATATTAAAAGTATCCCCTCTGTGCCTGCATCCCTCTCTCTATGAGACCTATTCCAGCTTTTAACCCGAGCTTTTCACTTGGCGCCTCTTGTGATCTTCGAGCTATAATTTTCACAAGTGGAGCCCTGAAGCGCTTTAATATTTTTGTTTACCAGAATCGTTCATTTCATTTCTTGCACATATTTGCTAGCTGGATTTTCTGTAGCATCTTAAAAATAATCCTGTAACAACTTGTAGCATTAAAAATGTTGAAGGACAAAAAAAGCCACCAAAAAAACTGAGCAGTTAAAATATTTAAATTAGTATCAGAATGCTACGATGTAAAAATTAGGTGACAATGTCCCATAGCAGGGACAGGACTGAGGAGAGGAGAGAGGTGTACAGCTGGATCTCATCTTTATTTTTTTATTATTTTTATTTTTTGCAGTACTGGGGATGGAACCCAGGGACATATTAACTCCAGGTAATACCCCCAGCCCTATTTTATTCCTTTACTTTGGGTCTCACTAAGTTGTGTGTGCCTGGCCTGTCTTTATTTTAAAATTTGATATTTTGTTCATTGTGATTTTTGGGGGTGCTGGGGATCAAACCCAGGATAATGTGTTACTGGGAATTGAACCCAGGGCATTCTACCTCTGAGCTATACTTCCACCAATACCTTAGTGAGATCTTGCAGAGGGCCTCACTAAGTTGCTGAGGCTGGCCTTGAACCTATGATCCTCCTATCTCAGTCTCCCAAGTCCTGGGATTAAAGTATCATCATTGCCCAGCTCCTAATTTTTTATTAATTTTGATTTTGTGTGTGTGTGTGTGTGTGTGTGTGTGTGTGTGTGTGTGTGTGGTATGTGGAATTGAACCCAGGGGTATTCTACATCTGAGCTATACCTTCAGCTCTATTTTTATTTTTTATTTTGAAACAGGGTCTGCCAACCTTGCTGAGGCTTGGCTAGACCTGTGATCCTCCTGTCTCAGCCTCCAAAGTACTGGAATTACAGCTGTGGGCCACCACACCCGACTTATTTTATTTTAAATAGTGCATTAGCCAGGCATGGTGGCACACACCTGTAATCCCAGTATTTGAGAGGCTGAGACAAGAGGATCACAGTTTCAAGGACAACCTCAGCAAGTAGTGAGACTCTCATCAACCTAGTGAGACCCTGTTTCAAAAAATAAAAATAGGGCTGGGGATATAGCTTGGAAGTAGAATGCCCCTATGTTCAATCCTCATACCCCACACACAAATATTCCATTAAAATATCACTGAGCCGGGCATGGTGGTGCATGCTTGTAATCCCAGCACTTGGGAGGCTGAGACAGGAGGATCACACAGGTTCGAAGCCAGCCTCAGCTACTTAGTGAGGCTCTCAGCAACTTAGTGAGACCCTGTTTCCAGATAAAGTATAAAAAATAGGTCTGGGAGTAGAGCCCGGAGGTAGAAAAGCCCCTGAGTTCCACCCCCAGTACCACACACACACACACACACACACACACACACACACACACATATCACTGATCCTTCCTCAAAAGTTAAACAGAAATATCATATTAAACAGCAATTCCCCTCCTCGTTATATGCCCAAAAGAATTAAAAACAGGTATTCCAACAAATATTTATACATGAATGTTCATAGCAGCACTATTCAAATGTGGAAACAACCCAAATGTCCATGAACAAATGAAGAGATAATTGTGGCAGATATATACAATGGAATTTTATTCCGCCATATAAAGGAATGAACTTGAGATGCATGCGACAGCATGGATGAGCCTTGAACATATATGGTCAATCAAAGGAGCCAGACACACAAGACCACACACTGGATCATGTCACCAACACGAAATATCTAGAATAGGAAAATCTATACAAACTGAAAAGAGGTTGGTAGTTGTCGGGGGTGGAGGAAGGAAAAAGGAGTGACGGCGAATGGGTACCAGGATTTGTTTTGGGATGAAGACGGTGTTGTGGAAATAAAGGTGGCAGTCGCATAACATGAGTGAATGCCACTGTTACCACTTTAGCGTGCCTAGTTCTATGCTATGTGAGTTTTCCCTCAATTAAAATATAAATATGTATACATATAACTGATCTTAATTCCTGAGTTTTGTTTTGTTTTATTTTTGCTCCCTCTTAAATTTCATGTCTGAAGCAAGGGCCTTACTTGCCACTCGGGTTTTGGATCTAAATTTTACTTTTATTTATTAAGGTATTTACTGGTGGTGCTGGAGATTGAACTCAGGAGCATTCTACCTGCAAGCTATCCCCCCAGCCTGTGTGTGTGTGTGTGTGTGTGTGTGTGTGTGTGTGTGTGTGTGTGTTACTGGGGATGGGACCCAGGGTGCATTCTACCCCTCCGAGCTATACTTTTTTATTCTTTATTTTGAAACAGGGTCTCACTGAGTTGCAAAGTAGCTGAGGCTGTCCACGAACCACAATCCTCCTGTCTCAGCCTCCCAAATGCTGGGATAACAAGTGTGCACCACCACGCCCAGCCCAGCCTTTTTTTATTTTTTGTTTTGAAACGGTCTCACTAGGTTACTGAGAGTCTCACTATATTGCTAAGGCCGTCTTCAAACCTTGTGATCCTCCTGTCTCAGCCTCCCAAGTACTGTGACTACAGACACACACCACCATGCCAGCTAAATTTTACTTTTAACTAGAAATAAACAGATTGAAAGATTGAAATAATCTTGGCCCACACACAAACCGGCGGTTGAGTTCCAGGTTACAGCATATGCCCTGCCACCCTCACCATAGAGCTGGGAAGGCCCAGTTCAAAGATCATTGCTTATCAACTTGACGTCAGGATGCGCTGGACAAAACATGAACGCACTTCCCCCCACATGATTGTTGCAGGAAAAATTTAATCAGCTACAGAAATTGGTGGATACCAAAGGCCGCCTCTGGAGGAAAAAGAAAACTACCACTTTTGATTCTAGTTTGTAGAAGTAAGCATTATCAAATTCCCTTTAAGCCTTTACATTCCATGTTTGATGAACAAGGTGATTCATATATGGGTGTGATGATTTCTTCAGATAATTCCTTCATCTTGATTACAATTACTTCAGAGGCTAAAAAGAGAATACAAGTATTAGCAACATCAGAAATGGAATCATATACATCTTTTTTTTCTCTTTTCCTTGTTTGTTTCCTTCATTGTTGGTATTGGGAATTGAACCCCGGGGCATCCTACCTGTGAGGCACACCCCCAGGCCAGTTATTTTTTTATTTTTAATTAATTAATTTGTCTTGTTGGGGATGGAACCCAGGGCATTCTATCTCTGACCTACATCCCCAACCCTATTTTATGTTTTATTTTGAAACAGGTTCTCACTAAGTTTCTAAGGCTGTTCTTGAACCTGTGATCCTCCTGTCTAAGTCTACCAAGAACTGGGATTATAAGTATGTACCACCATGCCAACAACAAACTTTTCTAAAATAAAGTTTTATTGGTACACAGCCATGCCCAATTATTTCTCTATTGCCTATGGCTGCTTTCCCACTGCGATGGCAGAACTTAGGAGCTATGACTGTAAGGCCTATAAAGCTTAAAATACTATTTGGCCTGGCTTACAGAAAAAAATTGCCAACTCCTGACCTAGACTATTCACCATTCTATCCACTATAGCTTCCAGGTATCCATTTATAAAAGCTGTACTTAGTTGCTTCTTTCTGGCCTCAGGTGCATTCCATTTCTCCAAATAGTAACTCCTGACAGCATCGTGAGCTGTTAAGTCTGTCTTGATAATTCTATCAGTCAAAGAGTAGCATCCTGAAGGAAGAGGATGCTGAGAGAAAAGTCCTCTAAGGCTCCCATTTACACCAAGATCGCAGCTTGTCTGTAAAAAACAACAACAACAAAAAAAAAAAACAATACTAGAAGATTCCATCTTACCCTCTCAGGTAGCCTCTGTTATTCCAAGTCCTGTATTCACTTTAGCTGATCTCCAGCTCAGCTATCCTGGGCTCTGAAAAGCTGTCATCGCTGGCATCGCTGTATCTGTCACTAGATCAGAAGAGGAACTAATTTAGCAAGGTATAAAAAGAAATACCCTGAACAATTATTTAATTTTCAATTCCAAACATATTCCAGAATTAACCGGTACTCAAAGGAAATGCTAAGAAGCTATTACCACTTTGGAGTCACTATGGGAAGAGGTTATGGCCTCCTTTGGGGTCAGAGAAACTGATTACTTGCTTTTATCATAAACAGGAAGTTATTTATTCAGAAAATCTAGAAAAGCATTTCAATTTCAGTTGAAATCTATAATCTTCTGAAGACCACTGATCATCTGGAAACTTCAACAAAAGACTTGATTGCTCATCTGCCCCTGCTGTCTATCAGAGGTATTCTATTAACGAATTGATTTAAATGAAGGCCCAAGTTGATGGACCCCTTTAAGTTTCTGTAAATGTACTTTTATCATTGAAGGACCTAAATCTCAGTCCATCTGAATGAGGTAAGATAGGAGAAATAAAATTAATAGGTAGAAAGGAGACAAATAAGGAAGGAAAAGGAAGACTGTAGCTTCAGATCTAAAAGAAAAATCTCACAATGGTCCCCATCTTTGCCCCATCTGTTCTGTTTTCCATTAGGCACCTATCCCTAAGAGGCCCTCACCTTTAACCCTGAAAGTCTACCTTTCTCTTGGACCTAAAGTTTCTAAAAGGTTTGATAAACAAAGGATCTGATAAAGCATTATCCATCCAGTCACTTATGTACTTACGTCTTGCTGACCAGCAGAGTGTATTTTAGACTGATAAGGAATGTCTAAGAGGGAGTGCTATTAAAAGATCATGACACTTAGTCAAGCTCAGGCACCACCCATCAATCATATACCAGAAACCTGAGAATTCTGGGGAAAACTGGACTGCCATCCCTGCTCTGTACCCCTATCCATCCCCTCGTGGGGGTCTCCTATAAAAGAAGAGTTGTGAAACCCCAAAGGTATATCTATCTATGTATCTGTCTTCTCTTTTCTTTCTCTCCGTCCCTCCCTCTCGCCCTCTCCCCCTCTCCCCTCCCCTCTCTCTCTGCAGGTGGCC
Source organism: Muscardinus avellanarius (assembly GCF_963383645.1). Classification (NCBI taxonomy): domain Eukaryota; kingdom Metazoa; phylum Chordata; class Mammalia; order Rodentia; family Gliridae; genus Muscardinus; species Muscardinus avellanarius. The sequence goes on from NC_137792.1 coordinate 10,309,740, forward strand.
CTCATTCTCCCTTAAACGTGTATTTCTTACTGTCTTAAATAAGTCTCTATGTCTCTGGTGCATGCTGAAATTCTTTTCCATCATGTAAGCTAAGGACCCTGCAGATCTTGAGTTGAAGAATCAACCCTTCCCCATGGACATGAAGAGAGCACTGCTCAGTCCAACTGATGTCACTTTGTTCTCAAGGGCATAAAATATTACCTGGATGCTTAGAGGTTTTGGTTTTTTTCAGTTTAAACCCTTTTGATGACAACTGTTTCCTTTGGCAATGAAGGAGGTTCAAGAGCCACTACTCAGAGAGACATGGTGGCATGCACCTGTAATCTCAGTACTTGGGACACTGAGACAGGAGGATTACAGGTTTGAAGCCACCCTCAGCAATTTAGCAAGATCCTGTTTTGAAATAAAAACAACAACAAAAAGGGCTGGAGGTACAGCTTGGAGGTAGAATGCCCCTGGATTCAATCCCTAGTAACACACACACACACACACACACACACACACCACACACACACACACCATTCTAATCCAAAATATGGCACCTTGACACAGTGTCTTTAGTTGAAGGAACAGGAAAGACAGCATTCGCAGGAAGGTCTCTTCGACACTCCCCTGCCTTCTGCCCTAAAGCAGGTGATAAAATCTAGGATGTTCTGAGCTTCTCCTGAAGGTTTTAAAACTCTTGGGTGAGAGGTCCCCTCCCTACACCCCAACAGGAAGAGGATCCTTCTCTCTGAAGACATGGACATAAAAGAAAGTATCTGAACACACAGGTATTGCTAAATTTCCCCTATATATCACCATGACATCATACTCTGCCCTATTTTATTTCTTCATGGCTCTAATTTTCATCCACTTACTATGAAAAAAAAAAAAACAAGAGTTAGCTGGGCATGGTGGTGCACGCTTGTAATCCCAGTATTTGGGAGGCTGAGACAGGAGGATCGCAGTTCACAGACAGCCTCAGCTACATACTGAGACCCTTTGCAACTCAGTGAGACCCTGTTTCAAAATAAAGAATAAAGAATAAAGAATACAGCTGGGGGTGTGGCTCAGAGGTAGAATGGGTCCCATTCCCAGTACCAAAAAAAACACAAGAGGTAGGTTATCTGTTTGTTTGTTTGTTTGTTTGTTTGTGGTTTTCATTTCCTTATGAAGACTCCTATGTCACATAAAATTTGACTGGTAATAACAGAAGTCTGAATTCAATAACAGGTGAAATTCACCCCCATTTTTCTTCTTTGGTACTGGGAATTGAATCCAGAGGCATGTACCTCTGAGCTAGACCCTCAATCCTATTTTTAAGGGTTTTGGTTTTGGGTTTTTTTTTTTTGTGTGTGTGTGTGTGTAGCTACACCCCAACCCTATTTTACTTTAAAACAGGGTCTCATCAAATTGCTGAGGCTGGGCTCCAACCTATGCCCCACCTGTCTCAGCCTTCCAAGTACTAGGATTACAGATGCACATTACACTTGGCCTAGTTTTTATTTTGAAACAGAGTCCTGCTAAGTTTCTGAGACTGCCCTCAAACATGCAATCTGACTGTCTCAGCCTCCCAAGCATTGGGTTTACAGATGTATGCCACTGCCCCTGACTTTACCTGTTTTTTTGTTTTGTTTTGTTTTGTTTTGTTTTGTTTTTGGTGGTACTGGGGTTCCTGGAAGCCCTTCTACCTCCGGGCTACACTCCCAGCCCTATAATTAGCCCTATAATCCCATCACTTTGAGAGGCTGAGACAGGAGGATTGCAGGTTTGAGGCTAGCCTTGGGCAACTTAGACCCTGTTTCAAAATTAAAGGGCTGGGGTGTGGGTTAGAGGTAGAACGCCCCTGGGCTCAATCCTCAATACAAAACAATAAAACCCTGCAACTTCACTAAAATGTTATGCAAACCAAAAAAGAATATATAGAAACGTGCTCTGAGAACTACATAAATACACTAGCTGTTGAAGCTGCCGAGGGTCTTGCTAATCTGCTGAGACTGGCTCTGAACCTTCAGTCCTCCTGTATTACCCTGCCAAGTACTGGGATTCCAGTTGTGGACCTCCGTGTCCAGCCAGGGTTCACTAATCTTTTATATATGTTCAGACACCCATATTAGGACAATAAAATATATCATGACACTCAAAAAAATTATAAAAATAGGCATTACCAGTAAACTTCTTGATTTTCATCTGCTGGCAGAGAGAGAGAAAGAGAGAGAGAGACATCATTCTAGAAATAAAATGTGGCATCAGCCAGGCATAGTGACACACACCTGTAATCCCAGTACTTGGGAGGCTGATTTAGGAAGATTGCAGGTTCAAAGCCAACCTCAGCAACTCAGTAAGGCTCTCAGCAGCTTATTGATACTCTATTTCCAAATAAGAAATAAAAAGGGCTGTGGATCATCAAATGAATCACAGAATCATAGTGGTTCCTGCACATGCTATAAAATGTGCCACTATGACTTAGGGGTTCAAATTTTGTGTATGTGCAGTACTGGGGATTAAATCCAGAAGCATTCTACCTTTCATCTACATTTCCAGCACTTTTTATTTTTTATTTTGAAACAGGGTCTCACTAAGTTGATGAAGGTCTCACGACCTGCTGAGGCTGTCCTTGAACTTGCAATTCTTCTGTCTCAGCCTCCCAAATACCGGGATTACAGGTGTGTGCCACCGTGCCCAGATTTAGGGGTTTGTTTTTGCTTTACATCAAAGAAACTTAAAAGAAGTCATAAGCTAGATATATCTGGCTATATTTTTACTTAATTTAAGATGCCACAGCTCTATTAAAGTCTAACTTACCCTTCTGTGTGTGTGTAGAGAGAGATTGATTGATTGATTGATTGAGGGATTGAACACAGGGTGTTCTACCTCTGAGCTACACACTATCCTTGTTTTATGGTTTATTTTGAAACAGGGTCTTACTAAATTGCTAAGGCTGGTCTTGAATCTGTGATTCTCCTGTCTGAGCCTCTCAAGTATTGGGATTACAGGTATGTGCCACCACGCCCAGCTTAACCTATCTTCTTGAATGATCTGCTACACACACACACGCATGTGCACAGACACACACACACACACACACACACACACACACTTTCACTGGCAAGAATTCTTTGATATTATGCCCTTATGTGTTAAATTCTATGAACTGGCCAAAAAGTAGACACATTTATGTGTGCCTTATTACATTTAAGGAGGGAACATTTTAAACTTGCAGTGTCTAACTCAGTAACTACGAGTCACAGTGTCTATCTACATTTAAATCAAATAAAATTTAAAATACCATTCCTCACTTGTACTCGCCACATTTATCGAACATTTTCATCATTTCAGAAAGTTTTAATGGATGGTGCTAATAAAAGCAAATGAATAACAATTAGAAAAAAATCAAACCATAATTGCCAAGCAAGAGCCCTCTTGTCATTCCTCAAAAATCTTTGTTTTTAAAGTCTTGTTATCTATAGTTTGTCAAAAATCACAGCAAATATTTCTCAGGCATGTGTGTTCTCCGCAAATCACAGACACCCTTTTCCAAAAGAGTATTTCTCCGGATCATTTCTTATAAGATAAAATCAAAACCACCAGCAGTAGCCAGGCATGCTGGCACACACCTATGATCTCAGTACTTGGGAGGCTGAGACAGAAGGACTGCAGGTTGAAGGCCAGCCTCAACAATTTAGTGAGATCCTACTTCAAAATAAAAATAAATAAATACCGCTGGGGGTATGGCTCAGAGGCAGAATGTGTATGGGTTCAATCCCTAGTGTGTGTGTGTGTGTCTCTCTCTCTCTCTCTCTCTCTCTCTCTCTCTCTCTCTCTCTCATACACACACACACACACACACACACACACACACACACACACACCAGTAGTGACATAGAAATAGCTATCTATACAATACTAGCTTGTTTTACAAGACTTGACCACAATGGACTCCTCCTGGTTGACAAAGAAAAGACCTGTCAATAGTCAAGAGTATATGTCAGCCAGGCATGGTGGCACATGCCTGAAATCCCAGTACTTGGGAGGCTGAGACAGGAAGATCGTCGTTTCAAGGACAACCTCAGCAACAACAGTGAGACGCTTAGCAACCCAGCAAGACCCTATTTCAACACAAATATGTAAAAAGGTTGGGGATGCATCTCAAAGGCAGAATGCCCCTGGGCTCAACCCCTAGTACCCCAAAAAATAATAAAAATAAAAATAAATTTTTAAAAAGGGCTGGGGTGTAGCTCAGATAGAATGCCTTTGGATTCAATCCCCAACACCACAAAAAAAAGAGAGTATTTGTCAAAGACTCCTGGCTTCCAATAAATTCCCATGATTAAAAAAAAAAAACATATTCCTAGGCCCGAGTAAAAGAGTATAGCAATGCCTCATATATCCCACCTTTTTATGCTACCCTAAGGCAACTGTTAAATGACTTCTTCTCCATTAACAGAAAGAGGTGGTTGGAATTTGAAAATGTTCAATGTGTAGTTAGGATTCCCAGCATGCATGAGTTTCTACAGTGCGTTCCATCAAAACCCATTTCATGTGAAAAAGCATGTTTAAAAACACATTGCCATGCACGGTTTTCCCAGAAGCATTGTTACTGCTCTACTTACTTCATTCTCAAAGGGCCCCTGGAAGCCATAAAATATAAGAGCAATGGGATTAGAAACTTGGTGTGCACTGAATGAGTTTTGCATTTCATAGTAAACAGTAGACTACGACCCAGGTAGGACACTGAAGGCACAGTAGTCTGTATTACTTTGAATTCCACTCTGGCTGGAGTGAACCATAATCAATAAAGAGCACCTTTTAGCCAATATATAATCCCTGAGGTAAGAGGCACTCAAATGTGATTTATTAACAATAATTTACAAGAAAAAGCACTTGGTATAAAGTTAAAATGAAACAATCACAGTGGGGAACTGTTTTAAATGATGTTTAAAGGAACTGCTCAAAAAAAAATTTCCCAATTCCCTTTTACTTCAAATACACAAAGGGGAGAAAGTAGTATTTTGACTGCAGTTTAACGTTTACAAAACAACCTTTCGTCACAAGCATCCCTAACGACGAGGAGCAATGCCTGAGAAAAAAATCCCCTAGTATATGACAGACCCTGAAGTCAAATACATAGTAACTGCTCTATGTGTTCATACTGCCCCCACAGAAATAAAATATTTGCACCACATATTGCAAGATCAGACCCTGTCGACATCAACCATGCGGCCGCAAAGTCAAAAAGCAAGGGGATTCTAAGTTTGCAATAGTTCTGGAAACTGAAGGTCAAATTCATGTAGGGGAAAAAGAGGATGTAACTCTGAGTCATCCCAAGTGGAATAAGCAGGCCTTTGAGGGAGAAAGGCACACGGTGCAGATAGCAGAGGGGCCCGCTCTCGCCCCCAGGCCCACCTTCACGATTCCCCTCTCACTAAGCACCTCTAGAATATATATATCAAGAGCCAAGAGGCAAAGGCGTTAAAACCCTCTGGGGAATTCAGGAGCCTGCATATGGATTTATTCCTGTTTCATATGGATTTATGTGCATTTGATCCTATAAGCCAAGAGAAGCCACTGAGGGTTTTAAACTCTAAAATAACGTGGGAAGATCATTCTGCTGGCAGAAAATGGATTAGGAGGAGGGAATCTGGAGGCACAGAAACTAGGTAGGAGGCTTTGCAGTAGGCAAGAGATGAAGGAGATAGAAACCAAGGTAAAATTAAAATAATAGCATCATCATCCTAATTCTCCTTTAAGTTCCTACACAGACCAGGCGCTGTGCTAAGTGCTTCACATGAAGCTTAACCTTCATTACTACTGTGTGAAGTGAGGAGTATTAAAATCTATTTGTCAAACTGGGCACCGTGGCACATACCTGGAATCCCAGCACTTGGGAGGCTGAAACAAGAGGATCATAGGTTCAAGGCCAGCCTCAGCAACTTGGCGAGACCCTGTTCCCAAATAAGAAATGAAAAGGGGTCAGGGGCATAGTTCAGGAGTAGAGCATGTCCAGGGTCCTGGGTCCAATCCTCAGCACCCTCTGCAGAATATAGAGGAAAGGATAAGTGCAAATAAGAGTATGGACTTGGACTCTAGAAACACACAAGAGAATAACAAAATGGAAGTTCTCGGTGTATGCACTTCCTCTAAGGACCCGCTCATCAGAAAGTAGTTTCAACTTTTGGGCTTGGTCTGCAATAATCATGCAAATCTAAGTACCTTCCCTCCTGCTGTTTCTATACCACTCTGTCTCCTGTTTCACCACAAAAGGATGATTTCTCTGCAGAAGAAATAGTAAGTTGGTTGCAGACATGGAATCTTAAGGTCCTGAATCTAGAATAAAATGTTACTCAAGTGTCTTGAGATTTCAGTTTTATACTTTAAAACTCTGTTTCCCCAAATAACTGAATTTTTGTGAACTGTTTACTGTACCCTATCTAAGCTCTTGCTTTCTGATATAGAATAAGTACTACTGAAGCAAGAGAGTTTTATTCTGACCTAATAAATTGATATGATAAATGCCCACAGCATAAAACTGGAGTTGTTCTTAAACGTGGTATGTAGTGATTGTGCCTAAGAACCATGCATAGCAGCCTCAGAACACACATGTTGAAAAACAATGTATGAACTTTAGATTTCAATCCCTTTTTGTTGCTTATAAATAGAATTCCTGAGGCTGGAGGTGTAGCTCAGTGGTAAAGCACATGCTCAGCATGAGCAAGGCCCTGGGTTCAATCCCCAGTGCCAAAAAGTAAATTAGATGACATGATTTTGTTCTTCTTTATTGCTGAGTAGAATTCCATTGTGTGTGTTTTCCATAATTTTGCAATCCATTCATCTGTTGATAGAGACTTAGGTTGGTTCCATATTTTGGAGATTACAAATTGTGCTGCAATGAACATGGATATGCATGTGTTACTGTAGTTCTCTGATTTTAACCCCTTTGCAAAGATACCCAAGAGTGGTAGAGCCGGATCATATGGTGGATCCATTCTCAGTTTTCTAAGGAATCTCCACACTGATCTCCATAGTGGCTGACCTAGTGTGCACTCCCACCAACAGTGTAAAAGAGTTCCTCTTTCTCCACATCCTCACCGGCATTTGTTTTTATTTGATTTCTTTATGCTTGCCACTCAGAATTCTACTCAGCAATAAAGAAGAACAAATCATGTCATTAGCAAGAAGATGGAAAGACCTAGAGAACATCATGCCAGCTAAGTGAGACCAGCCAAGCACACAAAGAGAAGGGACATGTTTCCTCTAATATGCCCAAACTAGGGAGCACTGGGGATACCAGAGGGACTCCAGATAATGGAGGGGAAACCTCAGCAAAAATAGAAGGATAGGAGAGGAAGAAGGCTGAAGTTGATTAATGGAAGAGCTACATTCAAATATGTATAAAAGTATGAATGTAGCATGGCCAACCTGGACATTTATTGTTGGGAGGGGGAGAAAGGGGAAGTGGGGTGGGGGAGGGCACCAAGCACAGTCTGAATGTATGCCATTTTCAATACGATCCACATAAAAATAAAAAATTAAATTAAAAACTACTTGGGATATAGCTCAGAGGCAGAATGTTTCTAGGTTCGATCCCAAGTATCCTGCAAAATATTAAATTTATTTTTACTTTGATTTTGCATTCTGTATTTGAATCAAATGCTATTGGCTTTTTGTGTGTGTGTGGTCCTGGGGATGGAACTCAGGGGCCATCTACTCCGGGCTACACTCCCAGACCTATTTTATATTTTATTTGGAAACAGGGTCTCTTAAACAAGCTAAGGCTGGCTTCGAACCTGCACGATCCTCCTGTCTCAGCCTCCCAAGCGCTGGGATTATAAGCGTGCGCCACCACACCTGGCTCATGATTGGCTTTTTAAAATCCAGTTTCAGCAGAGTGTGGTGGTGCACACTTGTAATCCCAGCGCTTGGGAGGCTGAGACAGGAGGAGCGCGCAGGTTCGAAGCCAGTGTCAGCTGCTTAGGCTCTCAGCAAATTAGAGAGATCCTGTTTTCAAGTAAAGTATAAAATAGGTCTGGGAATATAGCCCAGAAGTAGTAAAAGCCCCTGGGTTCCACCTCCAGTACCACAAAAAATAAAAAAGAAAGAAAGAAATTAAATTAAGAAAATCCAGTTTCAATGTTATTATATAAAAAAGTAAATTGGATTCCTGGCAGGGATTATGTGCTTTGTTTCTAGATATTAAATAACTTGCAATTATAAACACTTTGACATATCCTATTTAGTATGCATTTCCTATATTTTTCTCACAACAAGATGAGGCAGTCTCATTCTACTGTAACGCTAGTGAGATCATGCAAACCTGTGGTTATCTTTTATACACGGGATAAGTTATATTTAGACACAAGGAGAGACATCACCAAAGAATTACAATAATTATTTAATGGGCCATAGTTTCCCATTGGATTTAGAATATTTTATTGTGTACTGGGAATTGAACCTAGGGGCATTCTATCTCCAAGCCACACCCCCAGATCTTTTTATTTCTTAGTTTGAAATAGAGCCTAAGTTTCTGAGGTTCTTACCATGTTCCTAAGGTTGGCCTCAAACCTGCAATCCTATCTCAGCCTCCTCAGGACTGTAGTAACAGGCATGCGCCACTGCACCCAGCTTGGATTTATTTATTCCAAAAATGGCTTATTAGTTCCAATTGTGCAAAAAATAGTTAACACAGCAGGCCTGAGGCTGCCATTCTTAGAAAGGCCAGCAGGGGCCCATGCGTGGTGGCACACACCTGTTATCCCAGTACTTGGGAGGCTGAGACAGGAGAATCACAGGTTCTAGAATAGCTGCAGCAATATAGAGATTCTCAGCGACCTAGTGAGATCCTGTTTCAAATCAAACCTTTTTCAAAGGGCTAGAAGGTATAGCTTGGAGGTAGAATGCCCCTGGGTTCAATCGCCAGTAACACACACACAAAAAAAAGAAAGGCTGGCAGGGTTGGTCCTTGGCTGGTATCTGGGAATATGGCTTTCAGAATGTATGTTCCAGCCAGATATGGTGGTGCACGCTTGTAATCCCAGTACTAGGAAGGCGGAGACAAGAGAATGGCAGGTTTGAGGACAGCTCCAATTTACCAAGACCCCGCTTCAAAACAACAAAAAAAATTTTTTTTAAAGGTGAGGGTAGAGCTTGGAGGTAGATTGCCCCTGAGTTCAATCCCTCACACTACCACCAAAAAGGAAAAAAAAAAGTGTGTCCCATTACTAAATGATCGTTTGGCTGCACCGAGGCTATTTGTACAATGTGATTTATGGTGAACACTGCTTTCCTTCCGGGAGTCTGGGCTTTTGATGGTTGCTAGGCAGAGAGCATCAGTGTGACCAGCCCTCAACAGAATCCCCAGACTCTGAATGTCAAATGGCCTTCACTGGGCAGAAGCATCACCCATGTGTTGCCGCGTCTGACTGCTGGACAGAGGGTGAGCTTTTTGCAGCAGCACAGGAGGGGGATAACCGAAGACCTACAAATGGATTTCTCTAGGCTCCACTTACATCTTTGCCCTTACTGGTCCTGCTGCACATACTTCCTGTGTAATAAATATTAGCAGTGAGTACAACTATATTCTGATTTCTTCTTGAGGACTACCAAATGTGCAGGTGATCCTAGGAGGCTCCCAAAACCAGATTCTGAATTTGATTTTACATGGACTTTAGAGTAGGTCATGAAAACCTAAGAAAAAAATAGTACCCTAAAACAGACCATGACACATTTAAAATCAGGTGGAACTGCTCTTTATAACTGATGCCATTCTGTAGATAATGGAGTGGCTGACAATTGAGTTCGCCAGCTCTAAATCCCTAGTGATGTCCTCACTGGAGCGTCCCACGTGCTCAAAGATAAATATCCTCCAGCAGGCAGAAAGCAGAGGTCACGGCTCAGGTGTTCATACTCAAAGCCAGGATTTTTACTCTCTAAGCCTTAAAGACATCGGCTGTCCACGTGCCGCACAGTTCAATATCATCAGAGCCAATTTCTGGGAGAGGAAGTCATTATTCTAGCGTTCATTCTAGGGTCCATTAGAAGCAGTAATCTTGTTTGAAATACAGTTCCAACTCTGCTTGTATTAGAGCCCGGCCATCAAAGCAATCATGGGCTTTTCAAAGCTCGCTAATCTCATGAGCTGGCCAGAGAGGAGCTGAAGTGCAAGGCCCCTTTGTAATCCTGGAATTTGTCTTTGTATTAATTCACAGCCACCATTCTTGGCTGGGACTCTTGCACCTATGTCTATGCTTCTTTGTCAGCTCCATTTTATTCATATTAATGGGGGACAAACAACTCCTGTGTGCTACGGAACCAGGGAGGGAAAGAGATAAGATGCCGGCTGGCCTGGCGGCGCATGCCTGTCATCCCAGGACTTGGGAAGCTGGCACAGCAGATTCGAGGCCAGCCTCGGCAATGTGGCAAGATTCTCAGCAGCCTAGCAAAACCTTGTTTCAGAAACAAAAAATAAATAGGACTAAGTGTGTACCCCAGAGGTAGAATACCCCTGATTCAATTTCCAATAGCAAAAGAAAAAGATGCTGGCCGCCCTTAAAGGAGGTCCCAGCAGCCCAGCATGGTAGCACGTGCCGATAATACCAGTACTTGGGCGGCTGAGACAGGAGGATCACAAGGCTAGCCTCAGCAACTTAGTGAAGCCCTCAGCAACTTAGACCCGGTTTCAAAATAAAAAATAAAACAGGGCTGGGAATATAGCTCAAAGGTAGAATGCCCCTGGATTCAATCCCCAGTACCAGAAACAAAACAAAACAGAAGGTACCAGTTTGTGGGTGATTCATAGGAACACTCTCACAATCAAGGAAGCCTGCTAGTTAGCTGAAATTCCAATTTCAGCATCCAAGTTTTGTTAAGAGGACTCTCCTTCTCTCCAAGACATATACTGGATCTGGCTCTGGAGTTGCTAGCAAGCAGTCGGTCGTCCCCAAAACTGCCGGACAGCTTTATCCTGAAACCAGCAGCCTCCTCCAGGAGGGAACAGGCAAGCTTCACAAGCGAGACCACATTCACATATTAGTTGATGCTTGAAAACAGCCAAATGATTATGAGTGGATGACTTCCCCCAGTCCTAAACTCCCCCTTCCCCACTTCACTGAAATAACAGACTGTGCGGTGGCTATCAAGGGCCACAGTACGCATGGGGCCACGTTGGAATTTTCAATCTTGCAACACATAAGCTGTGCAGCCTGAGAACACAGGACGTCCTTCTTCACATGAAATCCCTTAGGCACAATCAATGGCAGCGCAGGAGCCAGATACCGCAGGGCCACTCAGCTGAAGCGGGGAAGAGCCCGGAGCACCTACGGCCTGTGCCTCCAGGCAACTCAGACCCCAGCTCTGTGGGCACAGTCTGAAAGCCAATGTACTAGTTCAAGACTGCAAGTAGCAATCATTAATTCAGTGAGGTGTCCCGCAGGGAAGATAGGGAAAGCTGTTCCCATATAAACATGTGGGTAAAGGAAATGTTAAAGAGAGCTGTGAGCTTCTCCTAGCAAGCAATGGCACTAATAAGTGGGCTTGCGCCCCATGCAAAGATCCAGGCAGCCCTCAGCTGTAATACTGCTAGAGCTGTTTGCTAGGATGAGGCCCAGCAACGGAAACCTTTCAAACAACATATATTACTATTGTGATAATTATCCCTTCCTGTGTCAGGGATATTTTGCTTAGTTGCTTTCACATTTCAACTTTCTGCATTCAATGTCCTTAGGTGAGAAGGAGTAAAATACAACCCCCCCCACATGCATATATTTAAATACAGTGTAATTTTAATAAAAATTCTTAAGGATTTTTTTTGCTCAAGCTGATTTTAGCCATCACTGTTCAGTTCACCTGCAAGAACAGCAAAATACATTTTTAAAAAATATAAATAATAAGCTAGGGGAGTGGTGAGTTGGCCCGGGCCACCCTCCCCCCTCATGCCATTTTGGCATGGGGCTGTAACTGTTTTCTGTATTTCTATTTTCTGTATTTCTATCTTTTTAATAAACTTCTTTAAATCTTCAAAAAATATATATAAATAATAAGCTAGGTGCAATAGTGTATGCCTGTGATCTCAGTACTTGGGAGGTTGTGATAAAAGGATCACAGGTTCAAGGCCAGTGCATGGTAACATAACAAGACCCTGTTTCAAAATTAAAAAATAAAAAGGGCTGAGGTGTAGCTCAGAGGTAGAATTCCCCAGGGTTCAATCCTCAGTACCGCAAATAATAATAATAATAATAATAATAATAATAATAATTAATAATAATAATAACAATACCAACAATAGTGGGAGTAGGGTAGGTAAAGTCTTAATTTACTATAATGCTCTGAAAGCAAAACCAATAGTAAAAGTTCAGGTATGAACCCGCCGTGGTGCACATGGGTAATCTCGTCCTTGGGAGGCCGAGACAGGAAGCTCGTAGGTCCAAGATGAGCCTCAGCGACTTAGCAAGCCTTTCACCAATCCAGTGAGACACTGTTTCAAAACCAAAAAGTTTACACGGGCCGGGGGTGTATCTCAGAGGTAGAATGCCTCCCGGTCCAATCCCCTATACCAAAAAAAAAAGATTTCAGATAAAACCATCAGTTGTGCAAAATAGAAATCCCTGAAATCAAACCTAATTACTCAACTTACAATTGACAGAGAGAAGGGGAAAGTCCGATCCCCACCTTACACGCTTCACTAAAAATAGAGTCTAAATACATTATAGATTAAAATCATAGAATCCAAAAGCATAAAAGGACTAGGGAAAACATCTGGGTTATTACTTATATAATCTTTCCATAAAAAAGGCTTTAGGGCATGATACTAAAGGCAAAATTCCAGAAAAGTAAAAGGTTTGACTACATAAATTTTTATAAAACATACATAAAGACTACACAATGACCCTATCTAAAACTCTTTAGGAAGAATAAAAACTGCCATTAACAAGCTACAAGAAAAGCAAAATCTCTTTGAAAAAATATTAACAATCTAACAAAGGATAAATGTTCCTTATATATAAAGGATTCACCAATTAACATGGAAAAGAATACAATAGCAAAAGGAAAAAGTAGCAGAGGATACAAACAGGCAATTCATAAAAAGAGCCAATAAATACACACAATATTCACATGTACTTATTAATCAAAGAATCAGCAAAAAAAATCTCACTCTTATTATCACAATGACAAAAATATCTGGGCATGGTGGCACATGCCTGTAATCCCAGAAAACCTGGGAGGTTGAGACAGGAGGATCACAGGTTTGAGGCCAGTCTCAGTAACTTAATGAAACCCTGTTTTAAGATAAAAAAATAAAACAGGGCTAGGAGGCAGAATGCCCCTGAGTTTAAAACCCAGTACCACCCAAACTAGGAAACACAGAGGATACCAGTGGGACTCCAGATAATGGAGGAGAAATACCAGCAAAGTTTGAATGGAAAGATAGGAGAGGAGGAAGGCTGATCTTGATTAATGAGGGTCTACATCTGAATATGTGTAAAATTATGAATATGACATGGTTAAGCTGGACAAGCATTGGTGGGAGGGGGAAAGGGAAAACGGGGGCGGGGGGAGAGGGCACCAAATATAGTTTAAATGTATACTATTTATGTTCAATTAAAAAATTGTTAAAAGAAAAAAAATAATAAAACCCAGTACCAAAAACACAAAAAATAAAAACCCACAAAAATTCTAAAAGAATACCCAATATCAACATAATTTGGAAAGCTGGCACATTACTGCTGTAGGTGTGATTAAATTACTTTCATAAAGAGTGCCGGGGAGATTGCAGAAGAGGATTGCAAGTTCAAGGCCAGCCCGGGGAGCTTAGTGAGACTCTGTCTCAAAATGAAAAATAAAATGGGCTGGGGTATAGCTCTAAGGTAGAAAGCCCTGGCTTCAATGCCGGCACCAAAAAATAAATATTTTTTTTCAGAGAAACCTAAGATGTTAGCACCTTGGGTCACTGCCAGGAGCAGCGAGCTGGTTACCTGGAGGACAGTTTGCATCCCTGCTGCAGGTAGGCATTCAGGTTCCCAGTTGCCGCCAGTAAGAGCCCCAAGTACGGAGGGGAAGGCTTCAATGGCCTCGAAGAGAACTCGGGATGGAACTGGACACCAACGAAATAAGGATGATCTGAAAAGAGAGCAATCATGATGAGAATGAAACAGACAAAGACTAGAACTGCTCGAAAGTGCTTGTCTCTGAATGAGGAAACGTATTATGTGCTCAAAGGACCTTAACGTCTCTTCGCCGGTCCTTTCATGATCCATTTGGGGTGGAATTTCAAAGCACAAAGCGTACCTCATTCACTACGAGCTCCGGAATCTTATTTGTGGAAAGTGTTAGAGTGAAGTTAACCAAAAGTGTTTGAACACCATGAATTGTGCCTTCCCACAATCAGCTGTGTGTGTGTGTGCGCGCGTGTGTGTGTGCGCGCGTGTGTGTGTGTGTGTTACATTCTCTTGGAGGAATTAAGCCACATTCATGTTAAGGGTTGTAAGAAGCCCCTTATATATGTGCAATTCAGATTCTCCCAGAGGTAGTAGGAACAGAAAAGTAGCTCTTCCTAGATATCTGGAATCCTCTTCTTTGGAAGAATGAGAGTTAAACTGACAACATTTCCATATGAGTAGAAGTTTTCTAAGCTTTTAAATTTCTTCCCCCCAATCAGAGCTAAAAAAAAAGATCTATATTTATTCAGGACATGGTGGCGCATGCTGGTAATCTCAGTACTTGGGAGATTGAGACAAAAGAATCCCAGGTGTAAAGTAAACCTCAACAATTTAGCAAGAACCTGTTTCAAAATAAAAAATAAATAAAAGCCAAGCACAGCAATGCATGCCTGTAATCCTAGTACTTGGGAGACTGAGACAGGAGGATCACAGGTTTGAGGACAGCCTCAGCAAGTAGTGAGACTCTCATCAACCTAGCAAAACCCTGTTTCAGAATAAAAATAGGGCTGGGGTATAGCTTGGAGATAGAATGTCCCTGGGTTCAATGCCCAGTACCATAAAAAATAAATTAAATAAATAAAAATAAAAATAAAATAGGGCTCAGGGAATAGCTCAGTGGTAGAATGCTCCTGGGTTCAATTCCCAGGACCATGCACCAAAAAAAAGTTTATTCTCAGGTTAGTAAGTACATAGTTTGAGCATCTCTCAAATCCCATAATTATTATAGTACAGAGCCTGGTTACTATGTAATAATTCCAAATTTGAAAAATAATTTTATTGAAAATATCTATCAAGTTGAGTATGGGAGCATACACCTGTATTCCCAGTACTTGGGAGGCTGAGACAGGAGGATCACGGCTTTGAGGACAGCCTCAGCAAGTAATGAGACTCTTATCAACTTAGTAAGACCCCGTTTCAAAATAAAATAAAATAAAATAAAATAGGGATGGGGGTGTAGCTCGGAGGCAAAATGCCCCTGGCTTTATTCCCTGGTATTACAACACAGAGAGACAGAGACAGACAGACAGACAGACAGACAGACACACACACACACACACACACACACACACACACACACACAAAGGGATCTATCAAATTGAAGACACAAAAATGTTTTATAAAAGGAAGTAAAATAGCATTAAAGCTTTCAGTGAAATGTATATGTAATACAGAATTCAAAATCACAAATTCTAGCCGGGTGTGGTGGCCCACACTTGTAATCCCAGTACTTGAGAGGCCGGGTCAGGAGGATTGCAGGTTCAAGAACAGCCTCAGCAAGTAGTGAGACTCTCATCAATGTAGCAAGATCATTTTTCAAAACAAAAATAAAGTAAAAATGGGGTGAAGCTCAGAGGTAGAATGTCCCCGGGGTTCAATCCCCAGAACCACACACACACACACACACACACACACACACACACACACGATGACTGATGAGAAAGTCCATTCTCCTGAGGTTGCCATTTAATGTTCTGCTATAGAAAATAGGAGCCTCAGGCGCATGGCTATTTAAATTCATTAGAATTAACTGAACATGTTTTAAGTGTTCAATAGCCACACGTGGCTAATAGCTACCATGCTGAACAGAGCAGCACAGTCCCATCATCGTGGCAAATTCTACTAGGCAGCTCTGACCCTAGAACCAGTGTAAAATATATCTAAGAAGAGCCTCCTCGACTCAGAGGGACACTCATATGTGAGAGTTTTATAAGAAGACTGGTACCTTCTTCCAGGAATACGTCTCCCCAAGAAAAGGAGAAACAGCCTGGTGATACATGCCTGTAGTCCCAGTACTTGGGAAACTGAGACAGGAGGATTGCAGGTCCAAGGCCAGCATCAGAAACTTAGCAAGGTCCTCAGCAACTTACTGAGACCCTGTCTGAAAATAAAAATAAAATAGGGCTGGGGTGGTATCTTGGAGGTACAATGTCCCTGGGTTCAATTCCCAGGACAGAAGGAAGGAAGAAAGGAAGGAAAGTAGATAGGTCTTCCACACATAGAGAAGACACTAAGCGATGTTTACATTTAAGACAGAAAAATCTCATAGCATATTATCTAAGGATGTCTTGGAAAGAAAGCAGACAGGAACTGTATTCGTGTAGCACTACAGGTGGAATCTAAGCAATGAATTGCATTATAGCCAGGGACAAGATACTTGAATGAATTGCTTTAAAACACTCTATCCAAAAAGTCTCTATACTAATATGAGAAACTAAAAGTTTTTATTTTGATGATGTTCTATCAGTCAGATAAAGCACCTTTAAAAGGTTGGAGGCTAGCCTCAGCAATTTAGTAAGACTCTCAACAACTTACATCTTGTTCCAAAAAACATTTTTAAAGGGAGGCTGAGTATATACCCTAGAGGTAGACTGCTTCTGGGTTGAATTCCCCAGCATTACTATTACTACTACTACTAATAATAACAATAATAATAATAATTCTCAGCCAACATATAGGCACAAGTAGAAAAATTCTTCAGTAAGACCCCCAAAGCTCGGGAAATTAAAACAAGAATTAATAAGTGGAATGGCATCAAACTAAAAAGTTTCTGCTCATCAAAGGAAATCATCAAGAATCTAAAGTTAAAACGTACAGAATGGGAGAAGGTCTTTACCAGCCTTCCCTCTGACAGAGGTCTAAGATCTAGAATATACAAAGAACTTAAAAAATTTTACACTAGAAAAACTAATAACCCAAAATCAAGAAATAAACAGTTGAACTGAATAGACATTTCACAAAAGAAAAGATACAAATGGTCAACAGATACATGAAAAAAAAGTTCAACATCATTAGCAATCAGGGAGATGCAAATCAAAACTACCCTGAGATTCCCTCTAACCCCAATCAGAATGGCAATTATAAAGAAGTTAAATAACAATAAATGTTGGCGGGGCTATGGGGAAATAGGAACTCTTATACACCATTGGTGAGATTTCAAACTAATTCAGCCGCTATGGAGATCAGTGTGGGAAGTCCTTAGAAAACTGGGAATGGATCTACCATATGATCCCGCCATACCACTACTGGGTATCTTTCCAAAGGAGTTGAAGCCAGAGAACTGCAGTAATGTACGCATACCCATGTTCCTAGCAGCACAGTTCACAATAGCCAAATTATGGAACCAACCTAGGTGTCCATCAACAGATGAATGGATTACAAAATTATGGGAAATACACACAATGGAATTCTACTCAGCAATAAAGAAAAATAAAATTACATCATTTGCAAGAAAATGGAAGGACCTGGAGAACATTATGTTAAGCTAGATTAGCCAGTCACAGAGAGTGAAGGGTCATATGTTTTCTTTAATATGTGCAGGATGGGGAGTAATTGGGATACAAGAGAGACTCCAGATGATGAGGAAAATCTCAGGAAAGCCAGGGCAGAGATATAAGGGTAGGAGTGAAGGAAGACTTAGGTTCATTAATAGAAATAATACCGTAGACTACGCGTATGCAGGTGAATATTTAGTGACGTCAATCTGGGTACTCTGTATTGGGAAGGAGGGAAATAGGGAGGCGGGGGAACCAAGAGTGTGAGCATGTATGTCATTCTCAACCTGATTCACATTGTGATGTGAGACTGTAATGCACCAAAAAAGCACAAAAAATAAATAACAATAATGCTCTTGAAGGCTGAGGATGTAGTTCAGTAATAGTGTACTTGCCCAGCATGTGCAAGGCCCTGGGTTCCTTCTCGAGCACCACGAAATATTAATCGTACTAATAATGATGCTTTTAATTGCTGCGAACCAATTTTTGACATTATACAAACCCCAAGCTTGTTGTTCCTGTTAGAACCCTCTAGGAATGGTGGTAACTCCTGAATATGTTTCTAGGGGGTCCTAAAGATCAAAAGCTTCTGAGGCATCTTCCTGCAGAAAATTAATTCCCTTGCAGTCAGCTTTTTAAAATTGCCAGGTGTTAGAGTGGCTCTCACTTCCTCTCCAACCCACATTAAACTTGAAAGTGTCAACAGGACTCTAAATCTTTGTGATGAAAGAGGCCTCGCAGCATTTGACGACAGTGATGAGAACCCCGAGAATTAACAACAGAGAACAAGTACGTGAACAAAGCAAACAAACAACGATTCACGTAAGAAATTCTCGAGGTTTCAACAGCAGTGATCCACGCTTTCATTCTAAATGATGGGCACTCTCCTCAGAAGACTCCTGGAATCCTTGTTATTCTAATTCTAACGTCTAGGCAGGGATTGATCATCTTAGGCCGGGCATCAAACAAAAATGAAAAGAAAAGAAAATTCCACAGAGGTTGTGGCAGAAGGAGGTAAGCACTTGGGTTTGTTCCAGCCTCACCAGCGCCCCCTGATGGCCGCGGGCGTGTTATTTAACTTCCCTGCACTCTAGCCTCTTCTGTAAAGTGATAGGAGCATTATCTACTTTGTAAAAGTTATATAAGGCACCTGGAGACCCTGGTAAGGGGTCTAGTGACAAGCATCTAGAGTGCACATTTAGTGTCCACTGTAGCTGGGTGGTTCACACTCCTAACCTCAGAACTCAGAAAGCTGACATTGGAGAATCTCCAGTTGGTAGCCAGCCTCAGCAACTTAGTGGGACTTCGTTTTAAAATAAAAAATAAAATAGGCCGAGGATGCAGCTCAGAGGTGGAACACCTCTAACACAATCTAGGGGTGTGTGCGCACACAACGCACACAAAATATAAGATAGAGAGAAAGGGACCAAAATCAGTGGATTTCAAATTAGTCTGTAGTTGACTGCAAATTCCCTATAAAGCGTTATATAAATGAGTCCACTCACTTGCCAATTCAATGATTTCCATCCTCTCCCCATCGACATCCTGACCTACAAAATGTAGGTCTTTCTGCTCAAAGTGGTTGATCAGTTTAGGATTCACCTGGAAACACAGGAAATTATGTTGGTTTAGAGCTTCCGTGTGATGCGGACATATCAACTTATGAAAGCTAGGTGGGTTCTCCATTGCACTGATCCTTGAACTAGCACTTATGTTCTGTATTCAACACACAACAGCTAATTTTAAGTTCATGATGAACCCAAGACACAAAGCCTGATCACATCACCTAAATCTGGGAAGCCCACCTTCGATCACCCAAAGATGAGAACCAAAGAGTAGGATGGTGACACGGGTCTTCTGACTTAGAACCTTGGGACGAGCTTGTTATAACCATTCCTGTACTCACTTCTTCCTTGAGTTACTCGGACTTAACCATCTCTCCCCAAATTGTAAATTTGTTTGAGGATTGAAACTCTTCTTTCTTTTGGGCATGGGGACCTGACCCATTCCAGAAGTTGATCCCAATTGGACTAAGCCAAATAAGATCAACCCATCCTCTTGGCAGAAGAATGTCACAAGAACCCAAGTTTAAGTTGGGCATGGTGGTGTACACCTGTAACCCCAGTATATGTGAGGCTGAGACAGGAAGATCACAGGTTCAAGGCCAGCTCGGCAACTTAGTAAGGCCTCTACAACTTAGTGAGACCCTGCTTCAAAATATAAAAAATAAAAATAAGGTACATGCCTGTAATCCCAGCACTTGAGAGACTGAGATAAGAGGATTTCAGGTTCAAGGACAGTCTCAGCAACTTTGCGAGGACCTCAACAACTTAGCAAGACCTTCTTTCCAAATAAAAAAATAAAATAGGGCTGGGGGTGTAGCTTGGAGGTAGAAGGTCCCTGGATTTAGTCCCCAGTAACACACAAAGAACCCAGGTTGAAACCTATCGATGTTAAGCATTACACTGCAATGATTACTAAATCACAGGTGGGCGGGTAATCTAAATTCACCCAATCAGACTGAAGAAAAATTGCACATTGCCTCAAATGCTGCTGACAGCCATCTTGCAGCTCTGAGGGAGACTGGAGAGAGGGCGCTGCAGACACACAAAGGGAGGGAACCGCAGAGACAACCGTGCCCCTGACTGAACCGTGCCTGGCAGAGACCAGGATCTGGACTACCTGTTATCTGAAATAACAAATGTCCTTATTGTTTAGACTGGTGCTTTCTTTGTACTGGAGAGTGAACCCAGAGACATTCCACTTCTGTACTATATCCACAGCCCTATTTTATTCTTTTTTTTTTTTTTTGGTGGTGGTACTGGGGTTCCTGGAGGCCCTTCTACCTCCGGGCTACACTCCCAGACCTATTTTTACATTTTTATTTGGCAACAGGGTCTCCTAAGCCAGCGCGCGCGCGGCTGGCTTCGAACCTGCGCGATCCTCCTGTCTCCGCCTCCCAAGCGTGGGGATTACAGGCGTGCGCCACCACGCCCGGCTTATTCTTTTATTTTGAAACAGGGTCTCTCTCTAAGGTGCTGAGGCTGGCCTCAAATTTGAAATTCTCCCATCTCGGCCTCCCAAGTACTGGGACTACAGGCATTTGCCACCATGTCCAGCTAGACTGGTTTGAGTGAATGACAAGCAGAGATTTCTGTTGCTCATAGTACAAGCATCATAATTGATATATTAATTAATCCTGATATAGACAACCTGCTGTTTTGGACACCTCTGCTTCTCATATGACAATCTCAACAATTAACTCCTCTCAGTCATTAGCTTACATTGAGCCTCAAGTTCAGTGTAAGCTGCCAAAGAGTGTTCCACACCTAGAATCCACCATATGATATATAGGAACTCATCTCTATCCCAAAAGGCATTCAGATCCTTTTTGGAGATCGCACCCTTTTTCTAAACTTGGAAAAGAAAGGGCAAGGAATTCAGGAAGGGGAATAGTGATCTTACCTTGACCTAGAAGATGACAAAGTGAAATAGAACCTTCATATGCCCCTGTGCAGATACCTGGCTGAGGAACAAGAGGAGAACGTCCCCCAGCCGTGGCCGCCACCTCTGGAAGTGGGAGACTGGGAAACCTGGCGTGCCTTCTCTGGCCCCTGTCGATACTACTGGCTGAAGACCTTCTCCGGAGGCCCACTTGTAAAACTTGGGGTTCCTCACACTAAGCACCCACATTCCACGGAAATTCAGTGTGAAAGGCATACCTCATACCGATGTCTGTGTCTTTCTTCTATAAAAGGAACATCACCGTAAAGTTTCCCTGTGAACATACAATAGTGTGATTAGGACTGGAGTAATTATTTATTTATTTATTTTTGTGGTACTGAGGATTGAACTCAGAGGCATTCTACCTCTGAGCTACACCCCCAGACCTTTTTTAAGTTGGTTGGTTGGTTGGTTGGTTTGAAACAGGGTCTCACTAAGTTGCTGAGGGCCTCACTACATTGCTGAGGCTGGCTTCCAACCTGCAATCCTCCTGTCTCAGCCTCCTGAGTACTGGGATTATAGTAACCCAGTGCAGTTACTACTTTCACAGGGCATACGCTTGTCAACTTTCCCCAGTCCACGCCACTCCCTAGTACCTCTCTAACCCCGAGCCCACTACAGCTGCTACGGTCACTGCGCTGAAGCTCTATCGCTTCTCACGGCTGCCTGTCTTCATTCCCCACCTGGCCCTATTAGCCTAGTCACTGGGTCCAGTATGGATCAGTGCTCATGTTCCTCTTTAAGCCATACATACGCTTGCAGACTGACTTTCAGAAGGGCCTCAGGGGTGGAGTAGTCACCTTCTCTTCCCCCTTCTTTCCTTGCATAACACACTCCTCCTGAAACCTGTGGAACCTTATCTTGGGACTCTCGGGAAGAGATGGCTTTCAGCACTCGGGCCTATAGGGTTTTTCTTCTTTGACTGAGGTCCAAGTGGTCAAGAGTCAGCTCAGTGACTTTCTACCAAATGACCTGGACAAGTGACTTCCCCTGGCTAAGCTGCCTTTCTCCCATGCAAAATGGCCTATGGGTCCTAGGGGTGTTGAGCGGAATGGCTGAAACACTGGATATGAAGCCTTTATTCCCGGTGCTTAGAACATGCAGAGGCAGGGCTGGCTACTGGCTCGCTCCTTCAAGGACTGACTACCTTTGAATTTGAGTGGAGTCTCCTTCCAATTTTTATAAAATACCTCATTGCTTTGCAGTATCTAAAGTCCTCCCCTTTTCCTAATTTTATTTATGTGATCTGCTTTTATCTCAGTTTGCAAGGATAAAACATCTCAGTTTAAAAAACTGTGATCTGTGCTTTTGACTCCACGGTGTAGTGTTTCATTCTTTTTTGTGCCTTTTATCTCCTTTTCTTTCTATTTAGTATTCTTACCTCATTTTAGCATCTCTTTCCATAGCTTTTATGTATCCTTCTGATAGTCTGTGTTGGCAGGTAAGGGGGACAAGGAGGAGAAACAGAAGGAAGGGAGAGAACTTGCGAGACACAGGGGATGCCTGCTGCCCTCTCCTGGAGCCAGCCTCTTCTCCCTCCCACTACCTTAGTACGACACACACACACCCAGGGCCTCATACCTACTAGACAGTTATTCTCAAACTGAGCCACAGTAGCCCACCTGAACATCACCACCACCACCACCACCACCACCACCACCACCACCACCACCACCACCATCATCATCATCATCATGGTATCATCATCATCGTCGTCATCGTCATCATCATCATGGTACCGGGGATTGAACCTAGGGGTATTCTACAACTGAGCTACATCCCCAGCCCTTTTTTTTTTATTGATTGATTGACTTTGGTACTAGAGATTGAACCCAGAGGCATTCTACCTCTGAGCTATAGCCTCAGCCCAATTTTATTCCTTATTGGAAACAGGGTCTTACTAGGTTGCAGAGAGTCTCACTAAGTGGCTGAGACTGGCTTTGAACCTTTGATCCTCCTGTCTCAGCCTCCCAAGTACTGGGATTACAAGCATGCGCCACCATGCCCAGCTTTTTTTTTTATTTTAAAACAGGGTCTTTCTAAGTTATCACACAGTGGCCTCGAATCTGCAATCCTCCTGGCTCAGCCACTCAAGTACTGGGATTATAGGTATGAGCCACCACGCCCAGCTATGACCCCAATTCTTAGTGCGAGGTCATGAGCAAAGTTGACCCCCAGCTTTGAGAGGACCACAGGTCAACACAATAAGCACTTCACACTTGCACCCAAAGGCCACACTCGAGTAGTGCCTTCTCTGTGCCAGACACTGGCCTGAGGACTCACGTGTAAACCCCATTAACCCTCACAAGAACCCTGTGAGAGAGACAGGCACTCTTCTTGTCCCCATCTTTCAGATGTAGAAACTGAGGTAGAGAGAGCGTGAGTAGCTACGCCCAGGGGCTGGCCTCGGGCCCACCGCGCCTGCTGACATTGGTGAGGTGGTTAGCAAGTACCAGTCTGGTAAGGGGTGCATAAATGTCATCTACTTGAGGACTAAAGGGGCTGTGTCCCTGACCTATGAGCCTTCATATTCACCGTTTGTATGAGTGTGTGGTGCCGGGGATTGAAGCCACAGGTGAACTACCTCTGTGCTACACTCTTAGCCCTTTTTAATTTTTTTAAATTTTTTTATTGGTACATTGTAGTCGCCTTTTTTACTTTGAAACTGGGTCTCACTAAGTTGCCGAGGATCTCACTAAATTCCTGAGGGTTTCACTAAATTGCTGCGGCTGGCCTTGAACCTGTGATCCTCCTATCTCAGCTTCCCAAGTACTGGGATTATAGGCCTGCGCCACTATACCCAGCTCTCTAGATTAACAAATACACTTTAGTGAATGGTTTACACAGTACAAGGAGGCAGGATGGAGGAAGGAAGAGAGCCAGACTGCAGGATGGAGCTGAGTTCTGCGCGGCTGGCACACTCGCAGGCACCACTACACTTTCCAGTAAGTGTCTCAGCACAATGACAAATCACCATGCTGTGGACTTTTAGACTGTTTTGTAAATCACCTCATTAACCCGGCAAAGGGTTTTTGTGTGTTTTTAAACTTCCTAACAATCTAATCACTCTAGAAATTAGAAGCTGGCTTTCTGTATCAGTTTTGATAAGAAAAAAGAATGCAAAAGCAATTTTTCCAGCCCCTGAAAGTTCCGCTCTGCCATATCCCCATTGCTTTCATTCAGTTCATCCACATTTCAGATTGAGCCACTTGGCTGGGTGCAGTGCTGCACACCTGTTATTCCAGGACTTGAGAGGCTAAGGCAGGAAGATCACAGGTTCGAGGCCAGCCTCAGCAACTTAGCAAGATCCCATCTCAAAGTTAAAATAAAAAGGGCTGAGAGTATAGCTTGGAGATAGAACACCCTTGTGTTGACTCCCCAGCTCTAATACTTGGGTGCTGGTTTCAAGGGCATAAGCATTAGGGAGCTTTCAATTGGGTTGATGCTAGGTACCATGCCTACTTAATGCATGTAGAAGATTGTATAGTACCCAACCTTGTTTGCTCAATATCCAGCTCGGTTCACCCAACAGCCCGGAAACCATGTTCTTTCTAGGAGGTAGTAGGGGTTTGAACAAAACATTCAACAAAGATTTGCTTCCTTTCCTGGTGTCTTGGCAATGCCTCCAGGACTTAGTGAAACAAATGAAAGCCAGGATCTATAACATTTTGGAGATGTTATCAAACATACTGTCAACTGTGCTCTGAATAAGATTGGAACCTTGTCTAAATTTTTTTTGTGTGTGTGGTACTACCTTTCTACCTCCGGGCTATACTCCCAGACCTTTTTTATATTTTATTTGGAAACAGGGTCTCACTAAGTTGCTGAAAGCTTCACTAAGTAGCTGAGGCTGGCTTCGAACCTGTGCGATCCTCCTGTCTCAGCCTCCCAAGCACGGGGATTACAAGCGTGCGCCACCACACCCGGCTATTGTCTAAATTTCTTTGTGTTTTATTATGTTCCCATTTCTGGTGCTCAGTTGGAAGCCACAAGCCAAATGATACGGTTCAATAATCATTCCTACAATACTGGCTCCCCTCTCACCTAAACATAACCCCTCTACCTCCACATCTTACTCTTCGAAGTACCCCATTCACCCTTAACTGCTCTGTGCCAATTCTCCCTGCTTTTCCAAAGTCATCTAATGGGGTAATCAATCAACTAATACTGTCACCAGGGGAGACAAGTCCTACCATCTAAAAGGTAAGGCCAGGCGTGGTGGCGCATGCTTGTAATCCCTGCACTTGGGAGGCTGAGACAGGAGAATCGCACAGGTTCGAAGCCAGTCTCAGCTACTTAGTGAGGCTCTCAGCAACTTAGTGAGACCCTGTTTCCAAATAAAATATAAAAAAATTTTTTTAAATAAATAAAAGGTAAAATTGTTTTGTTTTGTTCTGTTTTGTTTTGTACTGGGCATTGAACCTCTGAGCTACATGCCCAGCCCTATTTTATTTTCTGTTTTGAAGGAGAGTCTCACTAAGTTGCTCAGGTTGGCTTTGAACCTGTAATCCTCCTGTCTCAGCTTCCCAAGTACTGGGATTGGTGTTTTCTTTTAAATTGAGTCATGCAATGAAATATGCAAATCTGAAAGGGAGCACATTCAGTGAGTACAATTCCATGATGTGTGTTTAAAGAACTGCATTTTAGGCCGGAGTGGTGGCGCACGCTTGTAATCCCCGCGCTTGGGAGGCGGAGACAGGAGGATCGCGCAGGTTCGAAGCCAGCCGCGCTGGCTTAAGAGACCCTGTTTCCAAACAAAAAAGTATAAAAATAGGTCTGGGAGCATAGCCCGGAGGTAGAAGGGCTTCCAGGAACCCCAGTACCACCAGAAAAAAAGAGAGAGAGAGAATTACATTTTAGAGCTGGGTACAGTGGCACAAGCCAGCCTTCTCAATACTTGGGAAGCTAAGACAGGAGGATCACAAGTTTGAAATCAGCCTCAGCAACCTAGAGAGACCCTCAGCAACTTAGCAAGACCCTGTTTCAAAAAATAAAAAATGAACCCGGCATGGTGGTGCACGCTTGTCATCCCAGTATTTGGGAGGCTGCGACACTAGGATCGCAGGTTCAAGGGCAGTCTCAACAAGTAGTAAGACTCTCATCAACCTAGCAAAACCCTGTTTCAAATAAAAATTAGCGGGGCGTGGTGGCATACACTTGTAATTCCAATACTTGGGAGGCAGGAGGATCGCAGGTTCACGGCCAGCCTCAGCTACTTAGTGAGGCCCTCCGTAACTTAGTGAGACCCTGTTTCAAAATAAAGAATAAAAATAGGGTTGGGATATAGTTTGGAGGTAGATGCCCCTGGGTTCCATCCCCAATACCAAAACATAGAATCAAAAGTAATAAAAATAAAAGCTGGACGTGGTGGCGCACACTTGTAATCCCAGCATTCGGGAGGCTGAGACCAGAGGATCGCGGTTCGCGGACAGCCTCAGCTACTTAGTGAGGCCCTCTGCAACTCAGTGAGACCCGGTTTCAAATTAAAGAATAAAAAATAGGGCAGGGGGTATAGCTCGGAGGTCAAATGCCTCTGGGTTCCATCTCTAGACCCGCAGAAATAAAAAATAAAAAATAAAGTAAAAAGGGCTGGGGGTGGAGCTCAGAGGGAGAACATCCCTGGATTCAATCCCTAGTATTAAAAGATAAGCAAATTTAAATTTCAAAAGAGTTCTATTTTGGAAAAGGATGACAAGAGTGGGAATGTAGAGCCGGAGAAGCAGGTCTTAGTGGGGACAATGACCCAAGTCCTATTTCCAACTGACCAGGCATCCTTCACCTCATGGACTTCTGCTTCCTCAGCTGAAAAGTAAAGAGGTCAGATCAGACGGCTTCTGAAAGCCCTCTTGGTCCTGTCCTGTCTCTCGACAGGATACTGATGCTGGCAAATTGAGAAGAGGGGAGATGGTGTCTCCCCGCTTCCCTAGCAAGGGAGCAGTCCCACTGCCTCCACCATGGTGGGTTTGTTGGCACCAGGATTCAGCAAACTACAGCTCAGCCCACCACACAATATGCTCCCCCTGGTTTTGTTTGGCCCTTGAACTAAGAATGGTTTTTACATTTTCAAATGGTTCGACAATTGCAAATGACCCAGCAAATTGTGTGAAATGACATTTCAGCAGCCATAAATAAAGTTTTATTGGAGCACAGCCATGTTCATTCATTTATATAGCTACCCATAGCTACTTTCACGCTGCAATAGCTACGAGTCAAAAATGTTTACTACCTGGCCCTTTATTGAAAAAGTTTACCGACCCCTGGTTTACACCATTTAACTAATGGACTTTGGGCAGGTAAATCTCTCCCTTGCTGTGTTTAAGTGCTAATGACATCCTGGGCAGTCTATACACAAGTAAACCAACATTTGAAGCCAGACATAGTAGCACACACCTGGAATCCCAGGACTTGGAAGGCTGAGGCAGGAAGATTACAGGTTCGAGGTCAGCTTCAGCAACTTAGCAAGACTGGGTCTCAAAATAAAAAATAAAAAGGATTGTGGGTGTAGCTCAGTGGTAGAACAGCCCTGGGTTCAATCCCTAGTAAAACACACACACACACACACACACACACACACACACACACACCATTTGGGGAGAACAAAATTTCACTCTATAACAATGCAAAAAATGCAAAATGAAGAACAGTAATAGAGGGCTCCTTTTGTTCTCGCTAACAGAGCAGGAAGAAACATAATAATGCTAGCAGAAAGACCGAGAAGGCGGGAACACCAGCGCAGTCGACCTCACTGTGAACTGACTCACCCCATCTTCAAACAATCTGGCAGAATTATTGGTCATAAAAGCATTTCTACCCTTTGGCCTAATAATCCAACTCCTGGAAATCTATCCCTAAGGAAACAAAGGGACAAAAACACTGTATAAAGATGTTCAAATCAGCGCTTTTCTAATAAAATGTGAACCTAAAATGTTTCTCAACAGGAAATGAATCGGAAGATTAAGGTTTCTTAACTCAATTAAATGCTATTGCCCAGAGCCAGGTGTGGCACACACCTGTGGTCCCAGCCACTCAGGAGACTAAGGGAGGATTCTCAATCCTGTCAGAAGTTATGCTACTATTAAAAAAAAAAAACATGTAAAAAGTATGCATACTAAATAAAGTTTAAAAAAGAGCCACAGGAGCCGGGTGTGGTGAGCTAATCAATCAACTAATACTGTCTCCAGAGGAGACAAGTCCTACCATCTAAAAGGTAAGGCCAGGCGTGGTGGCGCACGCTTGTAATCCCCGCGCTTGGGAGGCTGAGATAGGAGGATCGCGCAGGTTCGAAGCCAGCCTCAGCTACTTAGTGAGGCTCTCGGCAACTTAGTGAGACCGTTTCCAAGTAAAATAGAAAATAGGTCTGGGAGTATAGCTCGGAGGTAGAAAGCCTCTGGGTTCCTACCCAGTACTACCAAAAAAAAAAAAAGCCACAGATATGCAAACTAAGATAAAGGATCATAAATACACAGTTTATAAAACTGCCTAAACATTTTTGAGCCATGTGTAGTGGGATATGCTTGTAATCCCGGTACTTGCGAGGCCGAAACAATAGGATCGCAGGTTCAAGGACAGCCTCAACAAGTAATGAGACTCTCATCAAGCTACCGAGACCCAATTTCAAAATAAAAATTAGCCAGGCATGGTGGCGCACGCTTGTAATCCCAGCATTGGGGAGTCTGAAACAGGAGGATCGCAGGTTCACGGCCAGCCTCAGCTACTTAGTGAGGCCCTCCGCAACTCAGTGAGACCCAGTTTCAAAATAAAGGATAAAAAATATGGCTGGGGGTGTAGCTTAGAGATAAAAATGCTCCTGAGTTCGATCCCCAGTTCCACAAAAGAATTTTTTAATTAAAATTAAAATTTTTAAAAAATGGTCTGGGGGTATAGCTCAGAGGTAGAATACACCTTATTTCAATCCCCAGTAATATATACGCGCGTGTTTGTGTATATACATCTATATTTTTTATTATTCACACTGGAGGTTGAAGCCAGGGCCTCACACATGCTAGGCAAGCACTCTACCACTATGCTAGACCCCGAACTCTTTTTACTTTATTTTGAGACTGATCTTACTGAGTTGACAAGGCTGGATGGCAACTTGTGATCCTCCTATCACAACCTTCCAAATAACAGGGGTTATAGGCGTGTGCCATCACTCCTCGCAAAAATACCTGATTTCTCAAGATCCTTAAACTGCTTTGACAATTTCATACATGCTGTCACTAACCCCTTTTACTAGGGATTGATTCTACCTCTGAGCTACACTCTCGGCCCTTTTTACTTTTTATTTTGAAACACCAGTCTTGATTGTGGGAACCAAACCAACAGATGTTGTGTGCATACAGGAATATATCACTTTGGCTCTCACTACAATATATAATTATATTGCACCAATTTTTTTTTCGCGGGTCTGGGGATGGAAGCCAGGGGCATTCGACCTTCAAGGTACACCCCCTGCCCTATTTATTATTCTTTATTTTAAAATAGGGTCTCACAGCCAGGCGTGGTGGCGCACGCTTGTAATCCCTGCGCTTGGGAGGCTGAGACAGGAGGATCGCACGGGTTCGAAGCCAGCCTCAGCTACTTAGTGAGGCTCTCAGCAACTTAGTGAGACCCTGTTTCCAAATAAAATAGAAAGTTGGTCTGGGAGTATAGCCTGGAGGTAGAAAGCCTCTGGGTTCCACCCCCAGTACCACAATAAATAAATAAATAAATAAATAAATAAATAAATAAATAAATAAACAGGGTCTCACTAAGTTATGGAAGTCCTCACTAAGTAGCGGAGGCTGTCCGCAAACTGCAATCCTCCAGTCTCAGCCCCCAAATGCCGAGATTAAAAGTGTGCACCACCACACCCAGCCCAATTAATTTTTAAAAGGAATGATACAGCCAGGTATGGTGGCACACAGCTGTAATCCCAATACTTGGGAGGCTGAGACGGGAAGATTGTAGGTTCGAGGCCAGCCTCAGCAACTTAGCGAGACTCTATTTCAAAATAAAATAGGGCTGCAGATGTAGCTCAGAGGAAGAATGCCCCTGCTACCTGACACATGCTACAATGTAGAGGAATCTTGAAAACACTGTACTAAGTGAAAGAAATGTCCACAATCGGCCGTGGCTACAGAAGCTGAACAGGGTAGGGATGGAGACAGCTAAAGGGCCCAGGGTTTCTACTGGATGGGACGAAAATGTTCTAAAATTGACTGTGTCCCGGTTGCACAGCTCTGAAAATATGGAAGAACCAGCGAATTATATACTAGCGGATGGGTTGTACGATGTGTGAATCATGTCTCACAAAATCCATTTAAAAGTGTTTTAAACAAGCTTTGGTGCTGTGTTTCAGATTCCTAAAAATCATCTACATTATCTTTGTGTCTACGGTAATGAAAAACAAACCTTAAATCAGTCTTATTTTCATCAAGTTTTTAAATATATTGTGCGTAATGCTCCTTTTAAAAAGCTTGGTACCATTATCACCGGATCTTTTATAGCAGATATAATTGTAAAACTTTAATTTTTTTCATGAGCCATTTTCTGTCACTTTGTTAACTACTTGAGCAAAGTTTCAAAGTATGAAAACATCTGAGAGCCAAACCGTCGCTCCCGTCCGCGACAAGAGGAAACGATTCCTGTGTTTGTAAAGAAAACCACTAGTCACTCAGAGAACAATGGCTTCTTTTCCAAAGAAAGGGGGAAAATGGATTCACTTCAGAACTGTCCTTCCTAAATTTCATTCTTGCTCGGAAGAATTATGTTTCTTAGAAACTTTATATTCATCTTTAAAGGAGATGCTCGGATTTCTGGTCTTATTCTTCCTATTAATTAAGAAGAATTTTTTCTAAGGTATTTGATTTTGCTGGTGTGTGTGTGTGTGTGTGTGTGTGTGTGTGTGTGTGTGTGTGTAACTGGGGATTAAACCCAGGGGGCATTCTACCTCTGAGCTCTGCCTCCAGCCCTATTTTATTTTTATTTTGAAACAAGGTCTTGCCAGATTGAATTGTTGAGAATCTCACTACTTGCTCAGGCTGTCCTCAAACCTGCAATACTCCTGTCTCAGCCTCCCAGGTACTGGGTTATAGGCATGTGCCGGTTTAATCTGATTTTTTTTTTTTTTGCTTTTTGTTTGGTTTAGCAGTGCTAAGAGTCAAACCCAAGGCCTAGTGCTCCACCATTAAGCCACAAGAAATGCATTTTAAGGCTGAGATTAGAGGATTGCAGGTTCAAGGCCAGCCTCAGCAACTTAGCAAGACCCTTAGCAACTTAGTGACACCCTGTTTCAAATTTTAAAAAAATAAAATAGGCCGGGCGTGGTGGCGCACGCTTGTAATCCCCGCACTTTGGAGGCTGAGACAGGAGGATCGTGCGGGTTCGAAGCCAGCCTCAGCTGGCTTAAGAGACCCTGTCTCCAAATAAAATATAAAATAGGTCTGGAAGTGTAGCCTGGAGGTAGAAGGCCCCTGGGTTCCATCCCCAGTACCACTAAGAAATAAAAAAATAAAAAGTAAATAAAATAGGGCTGAGGTATAGCTCAGAGTATTGGACTCCTAGGTCCAATCCTCAGTACCAAAAGAAAAAAGAAAAAAAACATTTTGAGACATGTAACTACCTTCCCTCCTCAGGAAGTTCATTAATGAAGCACTAAAGATAATCAGACAGGAAAACAGTGAAACGGGAAGCCAGTTTAAATGTGGCGGAGGGAACCCGAGTACTGGAATTACAGGTGTGTTACCACCACACCTGGCTATTATATATTTTTTAATCCTAATAAATAATTCCAAAATAGAGAGATGGGGATATAACTCAGTGGTAGAGTGCCTGTCTAGCATGTATAGGCCCATTCTTGAATACCTAGCACACAAAAAATTGCAACATAGGGATAAATTCTATATGAGGCTTTGTAAAAATTTTCAAACATAATTTAGTCACTATCTTCCTAATCTGTACGAATATGTTGCAGCCATCTTTAATTTCTACCAGTGAAATAAAATCAAGCAAACAACCCAATAAATAAATAAATAAATAAATAAATAAATAAATGTGGTGGAGGGAAATGAATTGGAATCACGGTTTAAAGTCAGGTATTGTGATTCCTCCTGCATGGTTTTTGTTGCTGAGAACTACTTTGGCTATTCTGGGCTTTTTGTTATTCCAAATAAATTTAAGGACTGATTTTTCTATGTCTGTGAGGAATTATCTTGGTAGTTTAATGGGCACTGCATTGAATCTGTAGATCACTTTTGGAAGGATGGCCATTTTAATGATATTCATTCTGCCAATCCATGAACATGGAAGATCCTTCCATCTTCTAAGATCTTCGATTTCTTTTTTCAATGTTTTATAATTTTCTTTGTAGAGATTTTTTACCTCCTTGGTTAAGTTTATTCCTAAATATTTTATTTTTTTGTGGGTGATCTTGAGTGGAAGTGTTTTCTGAATTTCTTTTTCAGTGGGTCTATGGTTGGTGTACAGAAAAGCTTCTGATTTTTTAAGATTGATTTTGTATCCAGACACTTTGCTGAATTTGTTGATCAGTTCTATAAGCCTTTTGGTTGAGTTTGTTGAGTTTTCTAAATATAGTATCATGTCATCTGCAAATAGTGAATGTTTGAGTTCTTCCTTTACTATTTGTACTCCTTTGATTTCTTTTTCTTGCCTTATTGCTCTGGCTAGATTCTCAAGTACTATATTGAAGAGAAGTGGTGAAAATGGAATCCTTGTCTTGTTTCTGTTTTTAGGGGGGTCACGGCTCTCTATTGCAGGCCAAGTTCATCTCCAAGAACAGTGGTCACTCACCCAAGGCCCGCCCACAAGAGAACCTTTTTGGGAACAGGAATGTCCAAAGTA
This sequence comes from Muscardinus avellanarius, assembly GCF_963383645.1. Lineage (NCBI taxonomy): Eukaryota > Metazoa > Chordata > Mammalia > Rodentia > Gliridae > Muscardinus > Muscardinus avellanarius. The sequence goes on from NC_137792.1 coordinate 10,342,771, forward strand.
GAGGGTCAATGAGGACAGGGGGACAAGTGAAATGAAGAGTGGCAGCTCCTGAAACTGCTGGCAGGGACGGGGCTGAGCCTCCACCAAGAGGGCTGGGTCCCGGCGCAGGCACGTCTTGCAAAAATCAATGATCTAAGAAACTTACTCAATATTGAATTCTCCGTTTTGAAAACAGTTCTTCTTAATCCCAGCCTCATTGTTCCTCCCAGATTGCCGGGGTTGTGTTCGGGCATATCGATCACCTTGGAAAAGAAAACAAATCCAGTTTTACCGTTCTGTAAAAATAAGAGTTTCTCTGGATGGAGCACGTATAAGATGGCTTCACTAATAACCTCGATGCAGGACTTGGCTCCCGAAGGGTGAACCAAAAAAGCTACACCCAGATATAATGCACAAGGCCCAGGCGTAACGGGAATACGCCTTGACAACCAACGTGACTCCCAGCAATCTGAGGACCATACTGCCACCCAGCATGGGACACCGATGCTTCCTTTCACTGGGCCTCACCACTACCGATATAACCAGGTCGAACTGACTCCTCGCCTTAGATCCAGTTAAGGTCCCCAAGGCACTTCCTCATGATGTCATCCACAGCTCCCAGTGCTACCCCAGAGCCTTGTGGTGGGCAGACTGTCCCGCCTGCCTTTCAAGATGTACTAACCGCAGCTTCTCATTCCCCTTCTGCCCATTTCCTTTCTCTCCGCCCTAGCAAGGATGCTCCTGGGATTTTTTTTAAAACCACTTTATTTATTCTATTGTTCAAATCACTCCAGCTTGACCTACGGCTCTTTAAGCTTGGCCCCTGTGTCTCTCTGGTATGTGCCGCTATCGTTGTGGGTGTTTTGTTTTGTTGGTACTGGGGATTGAGACCAGGGGTATTCTCCCTCTGAGCTACCTCCCAACCCTATTTTTTATTTTGAAATAGGGTCACACTAAGCTACAGAAGTCCTCACTGAGTTGCTGAGTCTGTCCTCCTATCTGCGGTCTTCCTGTCTCAGACTCCCAAGTACTGAGATGACGAACATGTGCCGCCATGTCCAGCTGCTGTGATTCGTTAATGAATGAAGAATTTGCCTTGGTCATGATTGCAATAAAAGTTTTGGGTTTTGGTTTGGTTTTATACTGGGGATCGAACCTAGGGACATTTTGCCTCTGAGCTTCACCCCCAGCTTCCTTTCCCCTTTTTTGAATCAGGGTTTTGCTAAGTTGCTGAGGCCGGTCTTGAACCTGTGATCTTCCTGTCTCAGCCTCCCAAGTACTAGAGTTGCATGCATGCCTGACTTCAGTAAACATTCTAGAGTTGTTTCCACAACCTACCTCTGCTCAGAACATCCCAATTTCAAGCTTTACTTGGAGAGGAATGCTCACTGGGGAGGCATGTTCCCTAAAGTACAGTATCTGATTGCTTTCCTCTATGTTCCAGTTCAAAAATGGCCACACTTCAAACGCTCCTCATCCAGGCTTCCCTTTCATCTCTGCTTCTCATCTTCCATTCAAATCGCTTGTAAAAAAAAAAATTATGAGGAGCGTCTTTAAAGCCTTCCTCCTGTCGTTTCTGTCATTACCTAAACTGTCAGTTCCAGGCGACATTGGCATTTCAAGCTAGACTTCCAAGGCCTCCTGCCTTGGAATTCATAGCCCTTCCTGGATAGCCCTCGTCCCACCGCCCAGCGCGTTCCCAGGAGAATCTCCATAAGCAAACCTGCCGGTCTTTACACAAAGGTACACCAGAAGCATCTATTTATAGAAAAACATTAAAAGCATTCCTTTGAAGTAGTAGCCATTCTAGCACATTCTATGGGTCAGAAACCTAAGTGGCACCCTTCATCTCTCCCTTTCCTTCACAGCAATTTGTGTCAAGTCCTGTTGATTTATGCCCTCCAGACCACCTTGTTCTAAATGAAAGCGTCCTTAACCCCGACATGTCAGCTCGACTGCTCAATATCAGGCAGCCTAGTCAGAGCCCCCACTTTGTCTCTCTGTGGCCTCACAAATGAGGGTTCTTCCCCCATCCCTGCCCTTCTCTAAGTGTGGGTCTAGTTAGTGTTCTGTGTGTAAGACTGAATCACCTACCACTGTGTGCCCAGCCCCTGGTACATACGAATCTGGCATATGGCATGTGCTGAATGAACGCATGAATGAGTGAATGAATGAATGAATGAATGAATTCAGATGAAATAATTTCACATTTATCTTTATGGATGATACCCCAGAAATTCAGGGGGAGAGGGTGTCTTTTATGAAAAATCAGTTCTTGTACATCTGTTTTCTCAATTCCGTTCACTGTGATTTCATGATTTCGTTTTGTCTGTTTTTGAAAGTGTGAGAACAGACTGCAGCCGGGTGAGTCAACCTGCCCTAATGGAATTGCTCGGGCTTCCTTCTCATAAAACCTGCCCCCCACACACACACACACACCTAGCTGTAAGAATCTTTGATGACCAGAATTTCCCAAGGTAAGAATTTTCTAAGAAAAATCTGATCTTATCAGTGCCCTAGAACTTTTACAGCCGCCTGAACCCTGTGCCCCAAGCAGTTCCAAGAGTCACTGAGGGGAAGGAGTGAAGAGAAAACTGGATCGCATCGCTCATTGGAGGGAGCACTGAGTTCTTTGCGAACTGCTCTTGACCTTGGCATCTTGCCCGTGTCTTCTTTGGCTGGCTAACTGTGGCTGGTTGAGTGTTACTAGAATGGGGTGAGAGAAGGCATTCCCTTTTAGTTAATGAAGCTGAGCTGCTTAGAAACACCAGGTCTTTCTATGTATTTTCTAGGAAAGGGCAGTTAGGACCACACCGCCTAGCTGGACATGGTAGCTTACACCTGTGATCCCAGGACTTGGGAGGCCGAGACAGGAGGGTCACAGGTTGGCGGTCAGCCTTGGCAACTTAGCGAGACTGTTTCAACACAAAAAATAAAAAGGGCTGGTGGTGTGGCTCAGAGTTAAAATGTCCCTGGGTTCAGCCGCTAGTACTACACACACGCACGCACGCACACGCACGCACGCACACGCACGAACGCACACGCACGAACGCAACCACAGCCCCAACCACAGATTGGTAAGAAGTCCTACCTAAGTATATTCAGAGACTCCATTCCACTTAAGTTGCATTTCAGATCATCTGGTCCACTCAAGAATAACTAGCAGGGAGTTAAACCCCCAGCTTTCTTGTTAGAACTCAACTGATTCTTCGGCAAGTCTCCCCACCTGACTTACCACATTGGGTCCAACTAATCAATCTTTAACGTAGTTTGTTCACTTATTAGCGAAACTGTATCCAAGAATGTTCTGATCTGATCCACTGAGAACAGAATCAAATTACTCAATTAAGAACAGAAAACCTGCCGGGCGTGGTGGCGCACGCTTGTACTCCCCGCACTTGGGAGGCAGAGACAGGAGGATCGCGCAGGTTCAAAGCCAACCGCACGTGCTGGTTTAGGAGAACCTGTTTCTAAATTTAAAAAAATGTAAAAATAGGTCTGGGAGTGTAGTCCAGAGGTAGAAGGGCTTCCAGGAACCCCAGTACCACCAAAAAAAAAAAAAAAAACACCAGAAAACCTGTCTTTCTGCTTGTTTGGGATGAAGCTGACAAACATCTCCAGACCAGAAAACACTTCAAAACAAAAAGTGTGGGGGTGGAGAGGAAGAGAAGGAAAATGTGGTAAGGGCTGCTTAAGGCCACTAAATCCTCGAGTCTCCAACAACAGAGGGAGAAATTTGAAATTTCCTGAAAGGAAAATGTGAGCCTGGTGTGGTGGCATGTCTATAATCCCAGTACTTGAATTGAGAGGCTGAGACATGAGGATCACAGGTTCAAGGCCAGCCTCAGCAATTTAGCGAGGCCCTTGGCAACATAGCAAAATCTTTCTGAAGCCAGGCGTGGTGGGCACGCTTGTAATCCCAGCATTCAGAAGGCTGAGACCAAAGGATCGCGGTTCATGGACAGCCTCAGCTACTTAGTGAGGCCCTCCGCAACTTAGTGAGACCCTGTTTCAAAATAAAGAATAAAGCCGGGCGTGGTGGCGCACGCTTGTAATCCACGGGCTTGGGAGGCTGAGACAGGAGGATCGCACAGGTTCAAAGCCAGCCTGAGCTACTGGGTGAGGCTCTCAGCAACTTAGTGAGACCCTGTTTCCAAATAAAGTATAAAATAGGTCTGAGAGTAAAGCCTGGAGGTAGAAGCCCCTGGGTTCCACCCCCAGTACCAAAAAATAAAATAAAGAATAAAATCAGGACTGGAGGTGTAGCTCGGAGGTAGAATGTCCTTGGGTTCCATCCCCAGTGTCACCAAAAAAAAAATTCTTTTTGAAAGGGCTGGGAGTGTATCTTGGAGGTAGGATTCTCCTGGAATCAATCTCCAATACCACAGAATACAAAAAGAAGTGAGAATATCATTTAGAAACCTGAAGGCAAATACGAGGAGAAACCGCTAGAAAAGCCAAGAGTAGCAGAAAAAGGATAAACATTACTTTTTCATTATAGACCTTTTGGAACTATTGGCTTCGTTGGTAATATTATATTAATGAAAATATCAAGTTCAAGTTCAAGGCCCAAAGAGCGAATGAGCTCTGAAAGCCTTACATGAGGGTACCCGCTCACACCGTCCACGGCATGTTCAGATGTGAGAAATACAACCTTCTCCTGAAGTGACAGCACAGAAAGAAATGCCAGGGTGTCGTTGCCACGGCGGTCCTCAGATTACATCGTGCTAACACAGGAGCGACCAGGTCAGAGAAGGAAAACGTGCTGAAAAAGAGGTAGGGGAGCAGAGAACGCAGGCCCCGCACTCCAGGGATGCCCTGAATGGCAGAGGAGCAGAGAGAGCAGAGAGAGATGGCAGAAAGGTCACTGCGGAGGGAGGGGACAGGGGCCTGGCCAAGGAGGCTCTGCCTGGGATACCTGCCACACGCTCCAGCAAAGAACAGCACGGCCTGGGCACAAGCCCACTCTGGAAGGGGAAGGTTGGGGAAAGAAGGTGCCTTTCCACCCAAGCCTGGCACAGCCGCCTGCCTCGCAAAACTATCAGACGTTGCTACGAGGTCTAAAGATGATGGGTGACGGCCTCTCGGGTTCTAAGCAACCTGATTCAGCAACAAAGAAGAACCCAAATATCTCTGTTCTTTGTATTCCTTCCACAAAAAGCCTGAGAGAAGCCGGGCGTGGTGGCGCACGCTTGTAATCCCAGCATTTGGGAGGCTGAGCAGGAGGATCGCGCTTCACAAACAGCCTCAGCTACTTAGGGAGGCCCTTTGCAACTCAGTGAGACCCTGTTCCAAAATAAAGAATAAAAAATAGGGCTGGGGGTGTAGCTGAGAGGTAGAATGTCCCTGGGTTCCATCCCCAGTACCGAGATGAAACACCTACTTGGCCAAGCATGGTGGTGCACATCTGTAATCCCAGTACTTGGGAGGCTGAGACAGGAGGATCACAGGTTCAAGGCTAGCCTCAGCTACTTAGTGAGGCCCTGTTTCAAAATAAAAAATAAAGCTAGGTGTGGTGGCACATACCTGCAATCTCAGCACCTGGGAGTCTGAGACAGGAGGATCGCAGGTTCAAGCCTGAGCAAGTAATGAGACTCTCATCCAACCTACTGAGTGTGGCTCAGAGGTAGACTGCATCTGGGTTTAATCCCCAGTACCACAAAAAATAAAAATCAAATAAACCACACCTATCTTATCACTGCCAGGTGGTCAAAGAAAAGAACTGAGAGCTGGGCGTGGTGGGTGCACTTGTAATCCCAGGACTTGGGAGGTTGAGACAGGAGGATGGCAGGTTCTCGGCCAACCTCGGTAACTTAATGAAGCCCTCGGTAACTTCTCAAGACCCTATTTCAAAATAAAAAAAATGGCGCCGGGCGTGGTGGCACACGCTTGTAATCCCCGCGCTGGGGAGGCTGAGACAGGAGGATCGCACGGGTTCGAAGCCAGCCTCAGCTACTTAGTGAGGCTCTCGGCAACTTAGTGAGACCCTATTTCCAAATAAAATATTAAAAAAAAGTCTGGGAGTATAGCCTGGAGGTAGAAAGCCTCTGGGTTCCTCCCCAAGTACCACAAAAAATAAATAAATAAATAAATAAATAAATAAATAAATAAATAAATAAATAAAATGGGCTGGGTTTATAGCTTGGTGATAGAATGCCACTGGGTTCAATCCTTAGCACCACAAAAAGAAAGAAAGAAAGAAAGAAAGAAAGAAAGAAAGAAAGAAAGAAAGAAAGAAAGAAAGAAAGAAAGAAAGAACTTCGGGCAGGCTGAAATTCATTCCCAGCATTTGCAAATACCCTAGACTTTGAAGGTGAAAGGAACCTGACTCTTCCATTCCAAATGATTGGCCCCTCTAATTGGCCGAAATACTGGCTGTCATCTGATGCCCAGACCTCTCATTTCTTGGAAATGAACCATACAACCCAAGAAAAATAAAAAGGGATCAATAAGTAATAAAGCTTTAGCACATGTAAAGCACACCACATGAGGTAAGTACAGCACTGATTAACCTTTACCAGCGTTCTCTGCTACTCACCATAAAGTGCAATGGGTTCAAGGCCTCGCTGCGCCCTGAGCGCCTTAAACACCAGTGTCAGGAAGCTCGACTGTCTTACTAACCAGGAAATTCCCAATGGCAGTGTGTGCGGCCGACCCGAAGGAGGCCGGAGGCCGGCAAGCCCGCCTTCCCTCGCCTTCCTCACCTTCCTCGCCTTCGGGCCAGGGGAAAGCACAAGCCACTTCCCCCCGCGGCACAAGCCACTTCCAGCCTCTGAGCGGCACACACAGCACACAGCCATTCACTCACCTTCTAGCGGGGTCCTTGAATGTTTTGTTGTTGCTGCTTTGCTATGCTGGATTTTGGTTGGTTTGTTTTTTATACTGGGGGTTAAACCCAGGGGCTTTTTCCTTCTGAGCTACACTCCCGGCCCTTCTTATTTTTAAATTTGAAACAGGAGTTATGGCATATGCCTGTAATCCCAGTACTTGGGAGGCTGAAACAGGAGGATCACAGGTTCAAGGCCATCCTCAGCAACCTAGTGAGACCTTCTTTTAAAATATATAAATAAATAATTTCCTGGGGGTATAATTCAAAGGTAGAATGCTTCTGGGTTCAATCTGAAGGAAAAAGAGGAGGAGGAGGAGGAGGAAAGGAAGGAGAGAGGGAGGGAGGAGGAAAGGAGGGTGAATCTCATTAAGTTGCTGAGGCTGGCTGGCCTTGAACCTCTGATCCTCCTGCCTCAGTCTCCCAAGTACTAGGATAGCAGACATGAATGAGCCAATGTAGCCAGCTTCTCAAGTATTCTTTACAAGCATTCCCCAACCTGCTCCTTTCCTACTGTCCATCAGTTTTTCTATTGATTTTTTATTTGTTTTATTCCAAGCCTTAATTGGGTTTTTATTCTTTTTTAGTCATATTCAAGTCGTACAAAAAGTATGTGCCAGTTTTTTCTCAGTGTTTTTGTTTGGTTTTGTTTTTTGATTGAACCCAAGGGCGTTAGATTGGATCTCCAAGCTATGTCCCAAACCTTTTTACTTTCCATCTTTCTTTCTTTTTTTTTTTTTTTTGGGGGGGGGTACTAGGGATGGAACCCAGGGTCATTCTACCTCAAGCTTCACCGCCAGCCCTATTTTTTTATTCTTTATTTTGAAACAGGGTCTCACTGAGTTACAAAGGACTTCACTAAGTAGCTGAGGCTGGCGGTGAACCGCGATCCTCCAGTGCGCCACCACACCTGGCTTTTTTTTTTTAATTTTATTTTATTGGTGCACTTTATTCATACATCATAGTGGGATACAAACTTTTGTAGACATACATGCACACATCGCCCAGTCAGCCCCCACCCGATCCCCACCCCATTCCCTCCCCATCCCTCCTTCCCATGCTTGGCTTAGTGGTTGACATCTAGTATTATAGCAATTTATCCAAAATTAAAAATGTTAATCTCACATAACAGTTTCATTTGTCTGATACCAAGCTTTTGATGACTTAAAGATGCTTTTTTATCTTAAAAAAGGGTCTCAGTAAGTGGTCCAGGGTCTTGGTAAGTTGCTGAGTCTGTCCTCAAACATGTGATCCTCCTATCTCTTATCTCAGCATCCCAGTACAGGATTCTAGGCATGTGCCACCGTGCCCAGCTTCTCAGGAGGATTTTACTTAATGCTACATTGCACAACTCAAGCAGCCTCTGTCCTTGGAGACGAAATCTAAGTTCTCTGGCGTGGCACACACTCACCTCATACACAAGCCCAGCCCGGCTTTGCTCTCCGGATGGATTCTAACCTGCTTTCTACCCGAGCTCCGCGGGCCCAGTGCGCGGGCACCTCCATCCCGTCTCATCACCCCACTACACACAATTTGCCTCTTCATTACTTCTCTAAAGATTCCTCCCTGCCACGCCACAAGAGCCCATACTTTAAGGGCACTCCAGTGTTCCTTACTGTACCGCACTTACCATCGCTGTGCTCACCCTACCAGACAAATGGTTTACACACTGTTAATTCATTTTAAACTAGTCCTCGAAGAAGGCTAATTAATTCTCCCCGAAAATGTCCACATACTAGTACTTGGAAGCTAAGAATCTGTGACCTTACATGACAAAAGACTGCAGACAGGATGATGTTAAGGCTCTTGAGAGCTTTCTTGCTGCGTCATATCCTGGTGGAAGGCATCAGAGGGGAGAGACAGAGAAAGAAGCCAAACTTACCCTTCATAAGGAATCCAAACTGAGATAGAAGATTATCGCAGGTTATGAGGGTGAATGCAATGTAAACAGGTGCGCCCTTAAAAGAGGGAGACAGAAAGCTGAGTGTGGCGGTACACGCCTATAATTCTAGTATTTAGGAGGCTGCAACAGGAGGATGACAGGTTGGAGACCAGCCTCCACAACTTAGTAAGGCCCTGTTTCAAAAACTAAAAAGGAGCCGGGTGTGGTGGCGCACGCTTGTAATCCCAGAATTTGGGAGGCTGAGACAGGAGGATCACGGTTCACGGCCAGCCTCAGCTACTTAGCGAGGCCCTCCGCAACTCAGTGCGACCCTGTTTCAAAATAAAGAATAAAAAATAGGGCTGGGGATTTAACTCGTAGGAAGAATGCCCCTGGATTCCATCCTTAGGACTGCAAAAAAAAAAAAAACTAAAAAGGACCGGAGGTATAGCTCAGAGGTAGAACATCCCTGGGTTTAATCTCCAGTACCCCCAAAAAAGGGGAAGTAGAAAGGTCACTAACAGAGAAAAAGATCTAACAATGAAGCCGAGATCAGTAAAAGAGAGGTAGGGAGAAGCAAGCTCTGAAGATGGAGGGTAGAACCACGAGTGAGCATGAGCAGCCTCTACAAGCTATAAAAAGCCAGCGGATCCTCCCCTGAGCTTCTGGAAGAGACACGGCCCTGCCAGCCCACTTTGGCCTCCAGAAATGAAAGAGAATGAATTTGTATTGTTTCTGGCCACTGCATTTGTAGCACTTTGTTACAGCAGCAATCAGAATCTAATACAGTCATTAGACGTTTCTGTGAACCAAGGAAAACAAGCGCATCTGTATCACAGAGTTGCCACAAGGATTTCATGAGGTCCTAGGAGTCAGGTGCCTCGGGCATTATGGTGCTCATGGTAAAAAGACAGATTGCCAATAAGCACTCGCTGCCATCAGCAGGCCTCTGAGAACTCGAGCACTGAGGATGAGCACAGGTGCAAAAGCTATGAGACTCAAAGCCCAGGCAAAGGTTGGAAATAGAAAAGAAAGTGAACGCTGAAGGCCCAGGGAAGGCAGGCACCAGGTGAGGTGTGAACAGGTAAGCTGTCCTTTTTAGTGATAGATGCAATTTTTTTTTTTTTTTGGTGGTCCTGGGGATGGAACCCAGAGGCCTTCTACCTCCGGGCTACACTCCCAGACCTATTTTATATTTTATTTGGAAACAGGGTCTCTTAAACCAGCTGAGGCTGGCTTTGAACCTGCGTGATCCTCCTGTCTCAGCCTCCCAAGCGCGGGGATTACAAGCGTGCGCCACCACGCCCGGCTCGTGATCGATGGAATTTACTATTCAGGTTCTCTTAAACTTCAGGATGACAGGAACACACGCATTGCACTGCTGTTTGCAAGGACCAGTACTAACACCATACCCTCTTCCCAAAGGGGTTTTTCTAGGCACTTCACACTGTTGACGTCGAACAAAATAACACCATCACCGAAATCTGTGGTGCCTAGAGCTTTTAAAATTAATTACTCCTACCAAGCGTGGTGGTGCATGCTTGTAATCCCAGCATTCAGGAGGCTGAGACTGAAGGATCGCAGTTCGCGGACAGCCTCAGCTACTTAGTGAGGCCCTCCGCAACTTAGTGAGATCCTGGTTCAAAATAAATAATAAAAAATAGGGCAGGGGGTGTAGCTCAGAAGTCCAATGCCCCTGGGTTCCATCCCCAGACCCACAAAAATAAAAAAATTAATTACTCCTGCTGGGCGTGGTGGCCCATGTCTATAATCTCAGTTCTTGGGGAGGCTGAGACAGGAAAATCACAGGTTGGAGGCCAGCCTTAGCAAATTAGGGAGACCTTGTTTTAAAATAAAAATAAAAGCTGGGCGTGGTAGCGCATGCTTTTAATCCCACTATTTGGGAGGCTGACAGGAGGATCGCGATTCATCGACAGCCTCAGCTACTTGGTGAGGTTCCCTGCAATAGTGAGATCCTATTTCAAAATAAAGAATAAAAGGAAGAAGAATGCCCCTGGGTTCAATCCCCAGTACCACAAAAAAATAAATAAAATAAAATAGGGCTATGAGTAGCTCTGAAGTAGAACACCCCTGTATTCAATCTCTAGTAGCACAATAAATAAATTCATACATCCATCCAGTAAGTTGCTATTTCATTCATTCATTCATTAATACTCTCGGTTTTCCTAAGGAAAAAAATGAAATCTGTCCAAAGATCAAGCAGTTTGACCCCAAGGTGATAAATGACCTTTGTCTCTCCATTTTTCCATTACCAACCTTGTGCCTGTCACTCCTCCCCCTCCTCCCATTTAAAACTGCACTCTTGTGAACACACCCTGCATTTATTGCTTGTTTCCATAGATTTTTTTAGTTAATGTTTCATGCGAACATCTATTAGCGGATTTGGTGTTCCCTGCCGTGGAGACATGCCTTTGAGTCTATGAGACCAGAAAAATCCAGTGCAAGACATGTCACTGGGGGAGATGAGCAAGAAAAACCCTAGGAAGACCCCCAGGCTGCCTGGCAGGTTCTCTAAGCAGGTTCTCTTAGCTTACGCAAACCTTGGTCCCGTTTGGAAATGAGAAACTGGTAGCCAGGTATGGTGGTATATGCCTACCATCCCAGTACATAGGAGGATTGCAGGTTTGAGGACAGCCCCAGCAATGTACTGAGATTCTCAGCAACTTAGTGAGATTCTGTTTCCAAATTAAAAGGGCTAGGGGTGTAGCTCAAAGGTAAAATGCCCTGGATTCAATCCCCAGGATAATAAATTTTAAAAAATATAAACAAATAAATAAAATTTGTAACCTAAAAGACCGCTGATACCACTCCAAAGGTGCTTCTTGTAATGTATGTAATTTTTGTCCATATATCTAAATACACACATTTCACTTTATGTCACATGTTATATATGAATAACACATATATAGAACATGTTACCGGTCATATAATCTATAGCTATTAAGATCATATAAACCAGGCATGGTGATGCACACCTGTAATCCCAGTACTTAGGAAGCTGAGACAGGAGGATGGAAGGTTTGAGGGCAGCATGTGATAACTGAGCGAGACTCTGTTCCAAAATAACTAACTAGGCCGGGCGTGGTGGCGCACGCTTGGAATCCCCGCGCTTGGGAGGCTGAGACAGGAGGATCGCACAGGTTCAAAGCCAGCCTCAGCTACTTAGTGAGGCTCTCGGCAACTTAGTGAGACCCTGTTTCCAAATAAAATAGGAAATAGGTCTGGGAGTATATCCCAGAGGTAGAAAGCCTCTGGGTTCCACCCCCAGTACCACAAAGAATAATAATAATAATTAATAATAACAACAACAACAACAACAAAATAGGCCTGGAGATACAACTTGGAGGTAGAACGCCCCTGTGATCAATCCCCAGTACCACACATACACACAAAAAAAAGAAAAGTAGCCGGGCGTGGTTGCACAGGCTTGTAATCCGCGCTTGGGAGGCGGAGACAGGAGGATCGCGCAGGTTCGAAGCCAGCCTCTCTGGCTTAAGAGACCCTGTTTCCAAATAAAAATATAAAATAGGTCTGGGAGTGTAGCCCGGAGGTAGAAGGGCTTCCAGGAACCCCAGTACCACCAAAAAAAAAGAAAGAAAAAGAAAAGTCAGATCATTTCCTTCATCCAGGTGCACTGGCACAAGCCTGTAATCCCAGCACTTAGGCGGTTGAGTCCCGATCACAGGTTTGAGGCTAGCATACAGTACATTAGGGAGACTCTAAACTCAGAGATACAGTGCTCCTAGCAAGGCGTGGTGGTGCCCGCCTGTAATCCCAGCACTTGTGAGGCTCTCATCAACCTAAGGAAACCCTGTTTCAAAATAAAAATTAAAAACTTGGCCTGGGGTGTGGCTAGGAGGTAGAATGCCCCTGAGTTTAATCCTCAGTACTACACACACACACACACACACACACACACACACACACACACACACAGATAGAATGCTCCTGGGTTCGCCGGACATGGTGGGCACGCTTGTAATCCCCGAGAGACAGGAGGATCGCGCAGGTTCGAAGCCAGCCACGCGCGCTGGCTTAGGAGACCCTGTTTCCAAATAAAAATGTAAAAAATAGGTCTGGGAGTGTAGCCCGGAGGTAGAAGGGCTTCCAGGAACCCCAGTACCACCAAAAAAAAAAGAAAAAAAAAAGAATGCTCCTGGGTTCAATCCCTAGTACCACACACAGAAAAAAATTCTTTCACTATACACACGAGAAGAGAAATATAATAACCACCCTGTTGCTTTTAGCTCACAAGCGATAATTTTAGGGAACAGATGGTTTAAGATGCTAGTTCAACAACTGGGGAGATTTGAACCCAGGCTGTGATTACAGCGCTGTGGTTATGTGGGAGCGTGTCCTTGTGCTCACAGGACTCCAGCTGACTGATTTCAGAGGAAAGTGGATGGCCGTCCACAATGATTCTCAAATGGTCCACACGGGAAAGTGTTGGCCCAGAGACTGTGAAAACAAGTGTGCAAATGCTGGTAATGAATGAACCTAGTCAAAAGGAAGACTGGTTATATATTGTACTATTCTTGACACTTTCTATGACTTGAAATATATATATACATATATTTGTGGTACTGGGGATGGAACTCAGGGGCATTCTACCTCTGAGCTACACCCCCTGCCCTATTTTTTATTCTTTATTTTGAAACAGGGTCTCACTGAGTTGTAAAGGGCCTCACTAAGTAGCTGAGGCTGGCCGTGAATCACGATCCTTCAGTCTCAGCCTCCCGAATGCTGGGATGACAAGCGTGCGCCACCACGCCCGGCTTAGGCTTGAATTTTTTTTTTTTTTTTTTTTTTTTTTTGCGGGTCTGGGATGGAACCCAGAGGCGTTTGACGTCCGAGCTACAACCCCTGCCCAATTTTTTATTCTTTATTTTGAAACAGGGTCTCACTGAGTTGCGAAAGGCCTCACTCAGTAGCTGAGGCTGTCTGCGAACCGCAATCCTCCGGTCTCAGCCTCCCAAGTGCTGGGATTACAAGCGTGCGCCACCACGCCCGGCTTGAAAATTTTTTAAAAGATGTTGAGTGAAAAGATTGTTCTTATGATTTTTCACAAAAGGATGCTTCCTCTCAGAAGAATAGAACCTACATGTAAAAACACCAGAAATTTTCTAAAATCTTGATGAGAAAGCACTGCCAAAACTCAGATTATTTTTGTGTAAAATCATATAACTGAAAACACAATGTAGTTGGACATGGTGGTACACACCTATAATCCCTGTGCTTGGGAGGCTGAGGCAGGAGGATCACAGGTTCAAGGATGGCCTTAGCAACCTAGTGAGGCCCTCAATAACTTAGTGAGACTAAGACTTTGTTTTAAAATAAAAAAAAAGGGCCGGGCGTGGTGGCGCACGCTTGTAATCCCCACATTTGGGAGGCGGAGACAGGAGGATCGCGCAGGTTCGAAGCCAGCCGCGCTGGCTTAAGAGACCCTGTTTCCAAATAAAAAGTGTAAGATAGGTCTGGGACTGTAGCCCGGAGGTAGAAGGGCTTTCAGGAACCCCAGTACCACCAAATAAAATAAAAATAGGACTAGAGGTGTAGCTCAGAGGTAGAATGCCCCTGGGTTTAATCCCTCGTATCACACACACAAACACGCCAAAAAAAAAAAAAAACCCACAATGCCTGTCTTAATTCCAACCAGTGAGTTAACGCCTATTCCGGCTTGGTACACACCAGATTCAAATAATTTGTAATAAAATCATTAACAACATATACAAGACAAAGACGACGAGTGGGATGATAAATGCTCGAGAGGATGGGAAGCTTTTAAGAAATCCTGCAAGATTTCACATTTGTTCTCTAATGTAAATAAGGCTCTAGAATGTGGAGCGGAGAAGCATCAGGAAGAAATACAGTCCAATAGTTCAAGCCTCAATTTACCGGTGACATAATACAGGTCAGAGAAAATTATACAAGTGCGGAAGTGTACGAAATGTTTAAAAGCTGGTAAGTGCTTTTCGAGTTGATATGGCGCCTTTCCTGTGAGCTCTAAGTAACATGAGATCAACGCCCCCTGCAATTGTCTTAGTTATTTCATGGAAATTTTTCCACCGGAAATCAATTTTGTCTCCAATTTTAAACCCCAGCAGTCTCAAAAAGTTTGAAGTATTTCCAATTGTATTAGAAAAAGTCAAGTGTTTTCCTGAGTTTTTAGAATGGTTCACAAAATATATTTGGTAAGGAAAAAGGATGATAAATTCAAAAAACAAAAACAAAAATCCAGGCTCAATGGTGCACACCTGTAATCCCAGTACCTGGGAGGCGGAGACAGGAGAATCATAGGTTCGAGGCCAGCCTCGGCAATTTAGCAAGACACTCCACAACTTACCAAGACCGTTTCAAAATAAAAAATTAAAAGGCTCAGCAGTAGCCGGGCGTGGTGGCGCATTTGAGAGGCTGAGACAAGAGGATCGCTGTTCACAGCCAGCCTCAACTATTTAGTGAGGTCCTTTGCAACTCAGTGAGACTCTGTTTCAAAATAAAGAATAAGCCCGGCGTGGTGGACGCTCGCGTGTAATCCCTGCGCTTGGGAGGCTGAGACAGGAGGATCGCGCAGGTTCAAAGACAGCCTCAGCTACTTACTTAGGCTCTCAGCGATTTAGTGAGACTCTGTTTCCAAATAAAATATAAAATAGATCTAGGAGTGTAGCCCAGAGGTAGAAAGCCCCTGGGTTCCACCCCTCGTACCACCAAAATAAATAAATAAATAAATAAAGCTATGTAATATTATCCTTCTGTGACAGAATTTTTTTCTGGATATGAGCAAGTCATTTTTTCTAAGTCTAAATATGCAACTAAATTGAAAGCAATCTTCCACATTGAACTAAGCCTGAAATATGAACCGTGAGCCAATATTGTAAGTCTACATCGGAGAGAAAATATCATCCGAGGGAGAGAAAAAGCTTAGGCTTACTCTTGGGACTCTGGACCATAATCAACTGTCGAGGTGGCCCTTTATTGGATCTTGCCCTTAATTAAGAGGTTCGTGCAGTCTTGCGCTTAGGTTTCAAAAACCATTAATAATTACCCCTAAATGGCAAGTAAAAGGAAAATTTCATAATCAGGGTGGCGTGTCTGTAAAGACTATAAAAGTCACAGGATCCCTTGAAGCTCTTCGTGTGTCTGGCTGATTGTGGAAGCAGCTGCAAGGTCGGGCGACCAGGTCAGTACAATTTGAGCACTATCTGGAGCTTCTTCTGCTCGCAAGAATACTTGGCTTCC
Source organism: Muscardinus avellanarius (assembly GCF_963383645.1). Classification (NCBI taxonomy): domain Eukaryota; kingdom Metazoa; phylum Chordata; class Mammalia; order Rodentia; family Gliridae; genus Muscardinus; species Muscardinus avellanarius. Next base: position 10,358,715 of record NC_137792.1, read on the forward strand.
TTTTAGAAAAGCGGAAAAGATAATGGTCTCGAGAGAGATGGGCGGGTGCCTTCTAAGGGGATCACCAATAACATAAGGGGTAGAAGCTGGGGGCAGGCATTCTTCACAAGCGCACCCGAAAGTGCAGACCACATGGCGTACCTGAGAAGACAATGTCATCACGGTGAATACGGACGCTCTGTCCAGAGCTTATCTCCTAACGACGCGTTCTAAAAAGACATTCATCGTACTATCTATGATGATTTTGTTTGCAGTCGTAGGGATCAAATCCAGGGCCTTGTGCACGCTAGGCAAGCGCTATACCACTGAGCTACACCCCCAGCCCTGAAATTTGTTTTGTTTTGTTTTGCTGGTACTGGGGTTTCTGGAAGCCCTTCTACCTCCAGGCTACACTCCCAAACCTAATATATATATATATGTATACATATATATATATGTATACATATATATATATGTATACATATATATATATTTGTGGTACTGGGGTTCCTGGAAGCCCATCTACCTCCAGGCTATACTCCCAGACCTATTTTTACATTTTTATTTGGAAATAGGGTCTCCTAAAGCCAGCGCACGTCACTGGCTTCAAACCTGCACGATCATCCTGTCTCTGCCTCCCAAGCGCGGGGATTACAAGCGTGCGCCACCACGCCCGGCATATTTTTTATTTATTTGGAAACAGGGTCTCTTAAGCCAGCAAGGCTGACTACGAACCTGAACGTTCCTCCTGTCTCCGCCTCCTAAGCGCGGGCATTACAAGCGTGCCCACCACGCCCGGCTGAAATTGTTTTTAAAACACACTGGTAAACCAGGAATGGTGGTAAAAGTCTGTAATCCCAGTAACTTGGGAGGCTGAGACAGGAGGATCCCAGGTTTGGGGACAGCCTCAGAAACTTAGCAGGACTCTCTTCAGCAACCTAGTGAGACCCTATTTTAAAACAAAAAATAAAAAAGGGCCGGGATAAAGGTAGAATGTCCCTGGATTTAATCCCTAGTACCACCAAAAAAAATTTGGTAAATACTAGTGCCATTCCCATGATGCTCTTCTCCTCTCCTCCCCTTTCCTTATCTTCCCGAATCTTTGAGGGGGAAAAGCCTCAACGGCACTAAAATTCTGCTAATAGCACACCATCCATTTGAGCATTTGGTGTCCGGTCGCGGACAGCCTCAGCTATTTAGTGAGGCCCTCTGCAACTCTGTGAGACCCTGTTTCAAAATATAGAATAAAAAATAGGGCTGGAGGTGTATCTCAGAGGTTGAATGCCCCTGGGTTCCATCCCCAGCACTGCAAAAAAAAAAAAAGAAGAAGAAGAGGAGGAGACAAGTAGCAGGTGTGGTGGCACACGCCTGTAATCCCAGCATTTGGGAGGCTGAGACAGGAGGATCACAGTTCACAGATAGCCTCAGCTACTTAGTGAGGCCCTCAGCAACTAAGTGAGACCCTGTTTCAAAAAAGTAACTCGCCGGGCGTGGTGGCGCACGCTTGGAATCCCCGCGCTGGGGAGGCGGAGACAGGAGGATCGCGCAGGTTCGAAGTCAGCCTCAGCTACTTAGTGAGGCTCTCCGCAACTTAGCGAGACCCTGTTTCCAAATAAAATATAAAATAGGTGTGGGAGTGTAGCCAGGAGGTAGAAAGCCTCTGGGTTCCACCCCCAGTACCACCAAAAAAAAAAAAAAAAAGTAATTAAATAAGAGAACATTTTTCCAAAAAAAAAAAAAATCTGCCACTTACAGGACACCAAAATGAGTGCTAAAAAGTCTCCCGAGGAACTGAAGCATATTTTTGAAAAATATGCAGCCAAAGAAGGTGACCCGGACCAGCTGTCCAAGGATGAGCTGAAGCTGCTCATTGAGGCTGAACTCCCCGCTCTCCTCAAAGTGAGTCTGCAGAGCTGCTGGGCTGGCCTCCGGTGATGGGGCGGGAAGGGAAGGGAGAGGAGCCCTGCATGGGCGGAGAGCTGCCTCTGAAACCTAACCAAAGACCTACGGGGGCATGGCATCAGAGAGGGACAAAAACATGGGCCTTCCTCCCAAGAACGCAGCCCTCCATCACAGCCTCAGCAGGGGACTCTCCAGGAACCAACCAGACAAGGTCAATGGAAGCAGCCACTCTGGCCAGGCCCTTCGGCCAAGCTGCGCCTACAAGACCCACGAGTCACCGCACAAACCCTACTAAGGCCTGCCACCTGGATTCAGCTCCTCTGTGCTGGGCTCTAAGCAAACAAAGAGAAAGACAGGCATGGTGGTGCACGCCTGTCATCCCAGTACTTGGGAGGCTGAGACAGGAGGATCAGAGGTTCAAAGTTAGCCTCGGCAACTTAGCAAGGTTCTCAGCAACCTAACAAGACCCTGTTTCAAAATAAGAATAAAGTAGGGCTGGGGGTGTAGCTCGGAGATCAAATGCCTCTGAGTTCAATCCGCAGGAGAAAGAACGAATGAAAGAATGAAAGAAAGAAAGGAAGGAGAGAGGAAGGAAGAGAGGAAGGGAGGGAGGACAAAGGAAAGGAAAGAAAGAAAACAAGGAGAAAGCTGGGGGTGGCGATGATGCACACCCGTAATCCCAGTGCTTGGGAGGCTAAGACAAGAGGATCTCGGGTTCAAGACAAGCCTCAGCCACTTAGCAAGAGCCTGTTTCAAAACAGATAATAGGGCTGGAATGTAGCTCGGAGATAGATATCCCTGGGTTCAATCCAAAGGAAGAAGAGAAGGAAGGAAGGGAGGATTTATTGAGTTTTATGGCAGAAATAAAAATGGAAGTCTTCTTAGGACACTGTAGGAACATCAGTAGTCTAAAAGTCTGATGCAATATCTCATGGGACATTTACTCAAGCAGTGGTCCTCAAGCCTGGTCCCGGCCCAGCATCATTAGCATCACCTGGGAACCCACTGGAAAGGCATATACCCAGGCCCTCCGCAGGCCCAATTAATCACAGACTCTAGTGCGGGGCTGCCATCTGTGCCAAGGTCAGCGAGCCCTGGGGGTGATTCCAATGTGTGCTACCGCCCGGAACAAGTGATCCAACGTCACCTTAGATAACCCAGAGGCATGCATAGCCCAGGGCTTGGGAAAAACTGGGGTTGGTAGCTAGTGACAGGGTTGGGTCTGGAGTCTGTGTTGGAAGTCTAAAGCTTCTGTTAACAAGCTGTGCACCCAGAAGCAAGCTGCTTGCTATCTCTGGACGTGGGTTTCCTCACCTATAAAGTAGGTCTTCCCTACAGGGTAGTCGGGAGGATAATGCAGGTAACCTAATGGCCTCAACCCAGAGGCCGTGCAACCAGAGGCCTCATTACCCACAGCCCCTGGCTATATACCAGCCCCAGGCCTGGTGCCAGAAACAAAACCAGCTCCCAGGAAAACCTCGAAGCAGAGGCCAAAAATATTTGTGGGTCACAGGTTGTCTGTCAAAGCCCATGAACTCCTTCCCTGAAGAATGTTTTAGAGACATAAAGAGAGATGTGGCATGGTGTCATACGCCTGTAATCCTGGTGCTTGAGAGGCTGAGACAGGAGAATGGCAGGTTTGAGGCCAGCCTCAGCAATTTAGCAAGGCCCTCCACAACTTGGACCCTGTTTCAAAATAAAAAATAAAATAGGGTTGGGGGTATAGCTCGGAGGTAGAAGGTTCCTGGGTTCAATGCCAAATATGAAAGAAAGATGAAAAGAAAAAAAGAGGAAAGGAGGGAAGAAAGGATGTATGTATGTATATAAGGGCTAGGGATATAACTCAGTGGTAGAGCGCTTGCCTAGTACATGTGAGGTCCTGGGTTCAATCCCCAATACTACAAAAGAAATTAAAAATGAAGAAAAAGTATAAGATCCCATTTAAAAGTATATAAAAATACATTATCACCAGGCGTGGTGGCACATGCCAGTAATCTCAGTATTTGGGAGGCTGAGACCGGAGGATCGAAGGTTTGAGACCAGTCTCAGCAACTTGGTGAGGCCCTCAGCAACCTAGCTTCTGTTAATTGTTTCAAAATAAAATATAGCTGGCGGGGTGTAGCTCAGAGGTAGAATGTGCCTGGGTTCAGCCCCCAGTATCATAAAACAATTATATATTATCAGTATTAAATAATAAATGTAATACAGTATTTTTAAAAGTACCCAGATCTGTGTCTTGAAACCATTCTATAGCTCAAGCTAGCTTTTCCACACCTAAGGGCCAAACAGCACATGACTGGAAACTTGGAGCCCAGGACCTCTAACTTCAGAGAATGGGCAGCAGGATCTCATTTTATTTTATTTTTTTCTCTCTTCCCCAATTCTCTACCTTTTTACCTCAAACCAGAGTTCGAGCAGCCTAGATGACCTCTTTAAAGAACTGGACAAGAATGGAGATGGAGAAGTCAGTTTCGAAGAATTCCAAGTGTTAGTTAAAAAGATATCCCAGTGAAGGAGCGAACAAAATGGCGCCCTGAGCCCCGAAACAACACCTGGGCTTCTGGCCCACGTGGATCCCCACGACCCCGCTTGAAGTATTCACAATTATCATAATCTGGCTGTGAGGTCCAATTATTGTGAATAAAGAAATTCTTGGACATGTCTCCTCTGCTTGAGTACTGACTCTCTTAGTAGATTTAAAAAATAACCTTGGTCCAGTCCATACAATTTTAAGATTTTTAAAAAATAGGGCTGGGGCCAGGCATGGTGGTGCATGCTTATAAACTCATGTTTAGGAAACTAAGACAGGAGAGCTGCAACGAGGCTGCAAGATTCTTAGCAGCCTAGTGAGAATGTGTTTCAAAAAAAAAATAAAAAATAGCCGGGCATGGTGGGCACGCTTGTCATCCCCGCGCTTGGGAGGCGGAGACAGGAGGATCGCGCAGGTTCGAAGCCAGCCGCGCGCGCTGGCTTAGGAGACCCTGTTTCCAAATAAAAATGTCAAAATAGGTCTGGGAGTGTAGCCCGGAGGTAGAAGGGCTTCCAGGAACCCCAGTACCACCACCCAAAAAAAAAAAAAAAGGCGCTGGAGATGTAGCTTGAAGATAGGGTGCCCCTGGGTTCAATCCCCAGTACCAAAAAATATATATATATGAAAAAAAAATGAAGCTGGGCCAGGTGTGGTGATGCAGGCCTGTCATCCCAGTATTTGGGAGGTTAAGACAGGAGGGTTACAGGTTCGAGGACAGCCTCGGCAACTTAGACCCTATTTCTTTTTTTTTTCCTCCAAGCTATGCCCCCAGCCCTATTTTCCTTTTTTTTTGAACAAGGTCCCATGAAGTTGTGGAGGGCCTCACTGAGGAGCTGAGGCTGATGGTGAAGCCGCAATCCTCCTATCTCAGCCTCCCAAGTACTGGGATTACAAGTAATCCACACAGGATCCCCATTACTGGGGTTACAGATTACTGGGGTTACAGTGATCTTGCCACCACACCTGGCTAAGAGACCCTATTTCAAAATAAAAAATATAATAGGGCTGGGGGTGTAGCTCAGAGGTAGACTGCTCCTTGGTTCTATCCTCAGTACTACACATACACACACACACACACACACACACACACACACGCACACACACACACTGGAGCTGAAGATATACCTCAAC